>NC_134354.1:542848337-543105837 GCF_048569485.1 Anomaloglossus baeobatrachus | reverse complement strand
AAAAAAATAATTTATAAAACATTTTGTTATCAATGAAATTTTAATTATAAATAGTTGTAAAGTTGCTCCAGAGTTTAGCAGACTCAAAGCAGCAACAGAAAGGTAAACCAACAACATGTAGCTTTTAATCATTGTTTGGCATTCATTGACCATGTGTATTCTACAATATCTGTTGCAATTTTGGCTCTTAAGGCCAATTTACATGCTGTGACGTCGCTCAAGCGATCTCGTTGGGTCACGGAATTTGTGACGCACATCCGGTCGCTTTAGCAATGCCGTTGCGTGTGACAAATATGAGCGATTTTGCATCGTCGCAAAAACATGCAAAATCGCTCATCGGGCCATTCTCGAATATTGTTGCTGCTGCAGTAACGATGTAGTTTGTCGTTCCTGCGGCAGCACACATCGCTCTGTGACAACGCAGGAACGAGGAACCTCTCCTTACCTGCCGCCCGCCCGCAATGTGGAAGGAAGGGGGTGGGCGGGATGTTCGTCCCGCTCACCTCCGCCCCTCCGCTTCTATTAGGCGGCGGTTCAGTGACGCTGCTGTGACGTCGCTCTGACGCTGAACGAACCGCCCCCTTAGAAAGGAGGCGGTTCGCCGGTCACAGCGACGTCGCAGGGCAGGTAAGTAGTGTGATGGGTCCGCACGATGTTGTGTGCCACGGGCAGCGATTTGCCCTTGTCGCACAACCGATGGGGGCGGGTACCCACGCTAGCGATATCGGTCACGATATCGCAGCGTGTAAAGCGGCCTATAGGCACACATGTCGAGAATTGTCCTTGTCTAACTTCCTCTGTTATTTCCTTGTGGCCTGGAAAATAATTATATTGCATGCTATATAAAAATCTAAGAGCATTATTCTTGTTCAGTGATATTTTTCAAGTAGTTTAAAATTTTAACTTGCTGAATATTTTCCTTGGTTGGATTTTTCTATATAAAATATTCGTAGTGGGTTGTTTATATTTCTCCTCACCATTTTTGTAAGAAATGTTGGTGTGTCTCACTTTCATAGTAAGTGTATATAAATTATGCTTGCAAACTGTCGAGTAGCCAATTGTATTGAAATAATCTTAAGCAATTCTGTATGTACAATATTCAGATGTAGCAAATCAATTTTTTTCAGTTCTGCTACAAAAAAATTAAAATTTTCATTTGTCAATTCTGATATCACAGTGTCATATGATTTCCCCTAGTACTGCGCAACTAAACTCAATGAATTCTTATCACATGTTTACAAAGAGTAGGCATCATTTAACATCCATTTTAGTTTTTCTTTACTGTTCAAAACAAAAAAACATCGGTTTCCTTGAGTGTGCGGAATCAAAATTTTATTTAGACAAACAGTTTTGGCATCCATTTTTCAGGTCCAAAAACAATAATTTTTCCTACCCAGTAGGCTACGTTCCCATGATGAGTCTTTTGTAAGCTTTTGATCTTGCAGATTTTCTGTAGCATTTATACACAACTAAGTTACTTAACAGCTTACTGACATTGGACATTCTGGATATGTAGTGATAGTCCGTGCCTTAATGACACATGATATACCCAGTACGTCGTGGCAATCATGGGGGTTCAGGCACTGTACCTCCATGATTGTTGTCGAGTCTCTGTCTTATGTTACTGCTGTGACCTGGCTCTCACTGACAGGAGTAGGGCCCACACCGCTCCTGGCAGTTTAACCCCCAAATGCTGGGATCAACAGCAGCCACAGCATTTAGGAGGCAGGGAGAAGATAGCACTAGGGACGATCGAATACCTGAAATATTCGGCTTCGCGAATATTTTCCGAATACCTCACCGCTATTTGACTATTCGATGCACAATGTAAGTCTATGGGAAGCCCGAATAGTACCGAATAGTTGTTATTCAGGTTTCCCATAGACTTACATTGTGCATCGAATATTCGCGAACAATCGACTAGCGGCAAGGTATTCGGAAAATATTCGCTAAGCCGAATAATCGAAGTATTCGATCATCACCAGATAGCACTCCTCTCCCGAGTGACCAGATCCCTGTAATGCGATTATGGGGAGCAGATCACTGCCATGGTACCCAGGGTTGTCACCGTGATGATCCCCGGGTTACTCAGCTATGGAGAGCCTCACATATCATTGCAGATGTATGGTGTGTTAGACGAACTGTCAGTGCTGTGAGTGTAGCACTGACATATAATTTGCTGTAATGATCGTGCATTGAAGTTGATTATTTGGCTGTTAACAAGTAATGTCCCATAAAGGAACTTAGTAAAAAATTTAAAAAAGTAAAAAAAAATTGTAAAAATATTTTTTCAAAATTCTGAAAAGAACAAAAAACTGATTCCAGTAAATATGTAAATTTATGTAAAAAAAATAAACAAAAAATACACATTTTTGGTATTGCTGCATCCATAACAACTTGATCTATAAAACTAACCCTTTCAGTTAATACAGTAAAAAAAAAACTAAAATAACTAGCAAAAATGATATATTTTCATCATACAGATGACAAAAAACTAGAATAAAATGCAATTACAAAGTCATATATAAATAAAAATTGTACTGCTGAAAACGTCATCTTGTTCCACAAAAAAACAAGCTGCCACACAGCTCCATTAGCAAAAGAATTATAACGTTATTACTCTCAGAATACAATAATGCAAAAGCTATTTTTTTTCTATAAAATTGTGCTTATGGTGTAAAAGCGTCAAAACATAACAAAAATCTTTATAAATGTGGTATTGCTGTAATTGTACTGACCCAAAGAATAGCTCTGTCTTATCAATTTTATGACAAAGTGATCGGCGTAAAAACAAAACAAAAAAAAAATCCTGATTGGTGTTTCTTTGTGATTCTGCCTCACAAACAGTGGAATAGAAAGCGATCAAAAAATATTAAGTGGCCCAAAATGGTACCAATAAAAACTCCACATCATCCCGCAAAAAAATAGTCCTCACATGACTCTGTCGGCAGTAAAATAAAAATAAAAAACCCAAAATGCTTCAAAACTCAGTTATTTTAAAAGCCTATATTTTGAAAAAAACAAACAAACATTTTTTAGTATGATAGTTTGGCATTGTTGCCATTTTTGCATTGTTGAGGTGAAGAAAGCTTAATGTATGGGATGTGTGTCTCCAGTAGTTGAAGCTAAGCACAATGTATGGACTATGCAGTGTGTCCACCCATATCCTGTCCACCGACATTAACTTGAGAACGGTGGCAAATATAGGCATAGAAGTGGTGTGTAGGTATAGTAAAGTAGTCATGCGCTACACAATGAAACCACCTATTGCGCCACATGGTGGAAAACAACGAAGTTAGCATTTTTATCTCGAAAACGGAAAGAGAGCAAAAAGTGAATTACAAAGTTGTAGGGCATCATCAATTCAATACGAATCGACACCTTGCATACAGAAATGCTATGATTAGAATGTGTAAAACTCACAAGGCTGCGGACGTGAAGTGATACCTCATGGAGACCTTCCTACAAGTCATTGGGTATAGTGGCTGCATGGAGTGGCCTCCACGCTCACCTGACCTGACCACATTGGAGTTCTTTCTGTGAGTCACATCAAACAGGAGGTGTATGCGACCCCCTCCACCAACATTGCAGGACCTACGACGACTTATCACAGATGCTTGTGCAAACGTGTCACCTACCATATTGCACAACGTGCAGCAAGATAAAGTATGCTGTCCAGAGTCCAAATGTGCATTGCAGCTGACGGTGGCCACTTTGAGCATCAAAGTTAAATGAGCGCCATATGCGTGACCAGCATTCAATGTTTTGGGAGGTTCATGGGTTTCATATCATAGCATTCCTGTATGCAAGGTGTTGATTCATATTGAATTGATAATGCCCTACAATTTTTAATTTCACTTTTTCTCTCTATCTCGTTCTGTTTTCAAGATAAAAATGCTAACTCCATTGTTTTCCACCAGGTGGTGCAATAGATGGTTTCATTGCATAGCACATGGCTACTTTACTATACCTAGACACCCCTTCTTTGTCTATAGCTGCCGCCGTTCTCACGTTAATGGCGATGGACGGGATATGGGTGGACACACTGTATAATGTACTGGGCAGTTCAAAGGCTTATTTGCAATTCTGCAAAATTCACTGCGTTTGACTCCATGGGTGTTTTCCAAAGGTAAAATTGTCACTACACCCATACATAAATTGTCAGAGGGGTTTAATTTTGTAAAATGTAGTCACTTAAGGTTTTTTTGCTGTTCTGACACTTAGGAGCCCTGCAAATTGAGTCTGCAAATTATTTTAGGAAAATCTGCGCTTCAAAAATCAAATGGCTCACCTTTCCTCCCAAGCCCTGCCTTATGACCAAACAGTCACATGTGGGGTATTGCAAAATTCAGGAGAAATTGTACAACACTTTATGGGGGGGGGTATTCACTTTGTGAAAAATGGAAATTTGATGTTAAAAAATCATTTTAAGGGTAAAAATGTAAGTATTTTTTGTTCACCACCCAATAATATAACATTTTGTGACACACCGTTAGAGTTAATATGCTCACTGCGCCCCTAGATGAATTCATTGAGGAGTGGTTTGTAAAATGGGCTCACTTGTGGGGGATTCCTGCTGTTCTAGCACCTCAGTGGCTCTGCCACTGTAACGTAGCACCAGCAATCCATTCTAGCAAAATCTGAAGTCCAATATGGCACTCCTTTCATACTCAGCTGTGAACTGCAACTCAAACGTAGTTCCCGATTACATGGAGGGTATTGTAACTGTATGGTCCATTTTTTTCTTGTTAGCCCTTATAATATTAAAAACTTGGGGCTAAAACAATGTTTTATAAAATACAGTGACCCACCTGGGGTGTCAATATGCTCACTGCAGCCCTAGTTTATTTAACTGAGGGTTGTAGTTGTAAAATTAATTCATTTGGGGGGTGCTCTTCTGCCATGTCAGTCAATCTTCCAGTGGGACATTGCATCCCCAAACATATTGTAACTAAATCTGAGATCCCATGTGGTGCCCCTTCACTTCGGATCCCTTCTGTGTGCCCAGACAGTAGTTTTCCACAACATATGGGGTATCAGCATATTCAGGAGAATTTATTTATCAAATTTTATGGTGCATGTTTCCTGTTACCCATGTGAAAATTAATAATTTGAGGCGAAAACAATATTTTTGTGAGAAAACTTTAGTTTATAATTTTCACTGTTCAGCCTTATAAAATTATGTAAAGCACCTTGGGGTTCAAGGTGCTCACCACACATCTAGAAAAATTCCTTGAGAGTTTTAGTTACCAAAATGGGGTCAAATGTGGGGATTTCTACCGTTTAGGCAGAAGAGCTGTCCAAAAGCGACATGGTGTTTGCTAATGTTTCCAGACAATTTTGCAATCCCAAAGTCAAATGGCTTTTCTTCTATTCCAAACCCTGCCATGTGACCAAACAGTTTTCCACCACATATTGGATATCAGTGTACTCAGGAAAAATCAAATTGTATGGTGCATTTTCTCCTGTTACCATTGCAAAAAATGCAAAATTTGAGGCAAGAGTCAACATGTTTGTGGAAAAAAAATATTTTTTTTCATTTTCACAGCTCAACATTAAAAAAATCTGTGAATCACTAAGGATTTCAAGGTGCTCACCACACATCTAAATATATTCATTGAGGGGTCTAGTTCACAAAAGGGGGTTAGATGTTGAGGGTTTCCACTGTTTAGGCACATTAGTGGCTCTTCAAATGCGACATAGTGTCCACTAACAAATTCCAGCCAATATTCTATTCAAAAAGTCAAATGGCGCTATTTCTCTTCTGAGCTCTGACATGCGCAGTACATTAGTTTTCAACCATATATGGAACATTGACTTACTTAAGAGAAATTGCCAACTATTTGTGAGATGCATTTTTCTGTTACCCATGGGAAAATGCAAAACTTAGGGCAATATCAAAATGTTTGTGGGAAAAATGTATCTTTTCATTTTCAAAGCTCAACATTATAAAACCTCTGTGAAACACATTGGGGTTCAAGGGGCTCACCACACATTCAGATAAATTCCTTAAAGGGTCTAGTTTCAAAATTGGGGTCACATGGAGGGTGTTTCCACTGTTTAGGCACATCAGGAGCATTCCAAATGCCACATGGCATCAGCTAACAATTCCAGCCAATTTTGCAACTTAAAAGTGAATGACGCTCCTTTCCTTCCAAGCCCTACCATGCACCCAAACAGTAGTTTTTCACCACATATGGAGTATAAACATACTAAGGAGAAATTGCACATCAAATTGTACTGTGCATTTTATACCGTTACCTTTTGTAAAAATTCAAATTTGGGGCATCTAAATTTTTAGGGGAAAAATGTATTTTTTCATTTTCACGGCTATACATTCTAAAATTCTGTGACACACCTGGGAGTTCAAGGTGCTCACCATACATCTAGATAAATTCCTGGATGGAATCACTTTCCAAAATTAGGTCACATGTGGGGGGTTTATATTGTTTAGGCACAAGAGAGGATCTCCAAAAGTGACATGGAGTCTGCTAACGATTCCAGCCAATTTTGCCTTCAAAAAGTCGAATAGCGCTCCTTCTAGTGATGAGCGAATGTAATTGTTACTATTCCCTATTCGCAGAATAGTACATTATTCGGGCTATTCGTTATATTGTGAGTATTGGTGTATTCGCCTCTCTGTATTCAGATGTCCCACCCAGCCATTTTGGCACCTGATTTGTAGCCAATAAACATGCCGGTCTTCTTAACCAATCACCGTAATGCCGCAACCATCTTTGTTGTGGGGTTACTGTGATTGGCTGGCCGCTCAGTATGATAGGGTCTATAAAAGACCTTCCGCTGCCATTTTGCGCACATTGCTTCCAAATGCAGCATTGTATCAGCATAGGTATAGAGTAAAGCACCGTTCCTGTTTCCACAATAGTTAGGGTATCACAGCCTGACTTGTGCCATCTGTCCACATCAGCCACATTCATATGTTGCTAGTGGCTTTTGCAAATACAAAGCAGGACTCTAGCAATCAGTGCTGCCTGATAGAGTAAAACATTGTTCCTGTTTCCACAATAGTTAGGGTTTCAAAGCCTGACTTGTGCCGTCTGTCCACATTAGCCACATTCATACGTTGTTAGTGGATTTTGCAAAAACAAAGCAGGAGTCTAGCAATCAGTAAAGCACCATTTCTGTTTCCACAATAGTTAGGGTATCACAGCCTGAATTGTGCCGTCTGTCCACATCAGCCACATTCATACGTTGCTGGTAGCTTTTGCAAATACAAAGCAGGACTCTAGCAATCAGTGCTGCCGGATACAGAAAAGCACTATTCCTGTTTTCACAATAATTACAGTTTCACAGCCTGACTTGTGCCATCTGTCCACACTAGCCACATTTATACGTTGCTAGTAGCTTTTGCAAATGCAAAGCAGAACTCTACCATTTTGCGCTGCCTGGTACAAAGTACTAACTTGTACTTTCTCCACAATATTTTTGGGGTCCAAGTTTGCTTGGCTTGGGCTATCAACATCTGCAAATATGTCAGCAAAATACAAAATGACAAAAAAGGCGGTTGTTAAGGGACAGGGACGTGGACATGGGCGTGGTGTTGTTAGTGGTGGGTGACAAGGCACTGAGTCTGTGTCAGGTAAGAAGAAGTTTGATGCATTCACTATGTTTCTTGCCAAATTTTCCAGACTAGAATGTAAATGAGTGTGGAAGCCAGAAGGGCTAGAGCAGTTTCTGTCTTGGATGGCACACAAGGCCTCTTCACATTTGTCAAGCAGCAACCAATCTTCCACAAACATACAGTCTACTGTGGATATACAGAAGGCTGGAACATCCAGTCCTCAACCTGGTCCTCCTTCCTCTCCCCATCATCAGTCACAGGAGACATATGACCCCAAGCGTGGCCACTCTGAGGATGTATGTATCCTTTGGTTGGTTCTGGCCTCATGCCATGCAGCATTGAAGAGGGATGTGAAGAGGTGGCGTGTATTGATGTGCAATTATTTGAGGACCTACGGCCAGAAGAAAGCCACTTTGAGGAACATGATTTGCTGTCTCCAGAAGTTGTGGCTGATGATGATGAGACACAGTTTCTATCAGGTCAGCATACAATCTCAAGTGGGAAGGAGGATGAGATGGAAGCTGAGATGCTCGATGATACGATACGATACGATACACTTTATTGATCACGTGGGAAAATATGGTATCACAGCAGCACAACTTAAATCATAACATGAATTACTTAATTGACAAGACAGTAGAGTTGACAGAAGAACATTATACATTAGATTAGGTCATACACAGCGATGAGTCCACCGATCCGACCTGGACCGTTGACATGCATAGCCAGCACAGCAACACAGAGAAAGACGAATACGTAGCACCAACACAGGCACCAAGTGGTAGTGGTTTGCCCAGAGTAAGAACTGGGTCAACTGTTCCCAAGAGCACCATCACTGTGGCCCAATTCAGGGCAATGGGGTGTTCAGCTGCTGTCTGGAATTTTTTTGAAAGTCCTTCAGAGAAAAACATTGTAATCTGTAGCATCTGCCATACCAAGCTGAGCAGAGGCCAGGGCGAAGGCAACCTGAGCACCACCAGTATGTGGAACCACATGTCAGCCAAGCACCCCAGTAGGAGGGCAGAACACCAGGGTACCAAATTTGTATCTGCGGGTCAAGCCACTGCCATGTCTCCTGTGCTACGTCCTTCACAATCTGCTGTCCAGGAAGCAAGCGTTCGTAAATCCTGCCCACAAGGTGCAATTACACAAACACAGCAACAATCAACCACATCCACTTCCTTCTTCCAGGGAAGCGTCTAGTTGTCCGTGCCTGAGATCATGGAAAGGCAGTGTAAATACTCAGCCATGCACCCACAGGCACAAAACCTAAACTCGCATATTGCCAACTTGCTCTCCGTGGAGATGTGCCATTTAGGCTTGTGGGAAAACAGTGTTTCTGTGATCTTTTAGCTGTGGCTGCCCCACGATACAGTGCTCCCAGCCACCACTATTTTGCCCGTTATGCCGTCCCCACATTACACAAGAACGTGTTAAACAACCTCAACCAAGCTCTGGTCAATGCCATAATCAGGAACGTCCACCTAACAACAGACACATGGACAGGTTGTTGTGGACAGGGACGATATATATCTGTCACGGCACACTGGGTGAACCTTGTGGAGGCTGTGACAAACTCGCAAACTGTAACATCACACATTCTACCCACGCCAAGAATAGCGGGCCCAATTTCTATCAGCATTTCTGCCTCATCATATGCCACTTCCTATCTCCCATCCTCCTCCTCCCCCTGCTCCTCATCCTCTGCTGAATTCCCTTCCCCCTCACTGCAAAGCTGGGAGCTGTGCAGCATCCCATCGGCAAAGCGGCAACATGCTCTGCTGAAGTTGATCTGTTTAGGTCCCAAACCACACATTGCAGCAGAGCTGTAGCAAGGTATAAAAGAGCAGACCGATCAGTGGCTTTTAGTGATGAGCGAGCATGCTTGTCACTACTCGGTACTCGCACGAGTATCGCTGTACTCTGGCTGCTCGGCGGGGACCGAGTAATCTCGCGATACTCGTGCTGTACTCGTGGTCTTCATTTCTGCATGTTGGCGCTCTTTTGAGAGCCAGCCCTCATGCAGGGATTGGCTGGCAGACCACTGCAATGCCACAGCCCTGTTAGTTGTGGAATTGCAGTGATTGGCCGGCCTGCACAGCGTGACCGAGCCTTTATATCGGCCGGCGCGCTGTGCTCTGCTCACAGCTATTCAGACAGTCAGTGTAGGGAGAGTGTCGCTGATTCAGGGAAAGCTTTGCGGCCCTTTATAGCTTTTTCAGTTGCAGGGCTGCAAACAGTGTGACCAAAAGTCCTTCTCAGGACTATTCTAGTTGTATACAGGCAGGCAGGGTATAGCCAGGTCGGAGTACAGTAGCAGAGTCCTTCTCAGGACTATTGTTGCTATATACAGGCAGGGTATAGCCAGGTCTGAATACAGGCTAGTGACCAAAAGAGTCCTTGTCAGGACTATTGTACCAGTATACAGGCAGGCAGGCAGGCAGGCAGGGTAGTGGTGACTGTATACCAGCCTTCATCATATCTGGGGCTGGTGTACACAGTGTAAAACAGTCCAGATAGTGTCTGACTTGTCTGTAATTGTCGCTCCCCAAAAAAACCTGTTAGGTTATTATTGCGTCCGTGCTTGGTTTTTAAAACCGCACGTGTGTGCCTATTGGTGGCAGCGTACAGGTGCACTTGTGTGCAATTTCCACACACTTTGATATAACGCACAAGTAGTGAATATACACGTCAGCAGTGCACAGCATTGCAAAATGCGCAAGGGCATTGGCAAGGAACAAGGAAGTGGACGTGATGGTGGTGCAGGCAGAGGCCGAGGTCGTGGGCAAGCTCTAATTTCGCCACAACAAAGGGCCACATCTAGTCGCTCGCACGTCCTGTCCCAAATTCTTGGGGACCGCAGCAGTACACCGCTCTTGAACCAAGACCAGTGTCAACAGGTTGTTAGTTGGATAACAGATAATGCTTCCAGTCAGATTGGCACCACCACAAACACTCTGTCTTCCACACGGTCAAGTGTCAGTAGCCGTGATACTGCACCGCACATTTCTGAACCTGATCCTCCTTCCTACCACCAGGCTGAGTACACGTCCTCCTCGGACATTAATGATCCCACACTTGGACACTCGGAAGAGCTGTTCACGTTTCCATTCACACATTCTGGCCTCTCGCCAGCTCATATTGAAGTGGGTCATGAGGAGATCGTCTGTACAGATGGCCAAATATTTGAGCAGCCACGTTCTCACGAAGTTGGCAACGTGTCTCAACAAGTGGTGGACGATGATGAGACACAATTGTCAGGAAGTCAGGAGGAGGAGCAGGGTGCGGAAGAGGAAGACGACGTGGTGGATGATCCAGTAACTGACCCAACCTGGCAGGAGGATATGCAGAGCGAGGACAGCAGTGCACAGGGGGAGGGAGGCGTAGCATCACAACAGGCAGTAAGAAGCAGGGTGGTGGCCCCAGGCAGAAGTCAGGCAACCGTTCCCCGGAACAACACGACGACACAAGGTGCCTGTACAAATGTTAGGTCTTCCCGAGTCTGGCAGTTTTTTAAGTTGGATCCAGATGATTCAAAAAAGGCCATTTGCAACACCTGCCGTGCCAGCATCAGCAGGGGTACCAAAACTAGCAGCCTGACCACCACCAGCATGATCAGGCACATGTCAGCCAAGCACCCGACTTTGTGGGAAGTACAACAGAGTCGAAGAGCAGTGCTTGCTGATGTCACTGCTACGTCTTCGCTGGTTGTGCATGCGAGCCAATCCTCTGTCCATGCTGCCTGCGAACAAGCCTCCTCCACTCCTGCACCTGCAGTTGCCTACGCAGAAAGAACACCATCATCAAGCACGTCCTTGTCCCAGCGCAGCGTTCAGTTATCCATTCAGCAAACCTTTGAACGCAGGCGCAAATACACTGCCAACACCCCACATGCCACAGTTCTAAATGCTAACATTTCGCGACTGCTTGCGCTGGAAATGTTGCCTTTTAGGCTGGTGGAGACTGAAGCATTCCGTGACCTGATGGCGGCAGCTGTCCCACGTTACTCGGTCCCCAGCCGCCACTATTTCTCCCGGTGTGCCGTCCCCGCGTTGCATAACCACGTGTCACAAAACATCACACGTGCCCTGAACAACGCTGTTTCACCCAAGGTCCACCTAACCACAGACACGTGGACAAGTGCTTGTGGGCAAGGCCGCTACATCTCGTTGACGGCACACTGGGTTAATATTGTGGAAGCTGGGACCCAGTCTGAGCAAGGGACGGAACACGTCCTTCCCACACCAAGGTTTGCAGGCCCTACCTCAGTCAGTGTTTCACCCACACTCTACAGCTCCGGAATGTCATGCTCTTCAGCCTCCTCCTCCTCCTGCGCATCCTCATCCACTGTGCCCTCCACACCAGTCACAAGCTGGAAGCACTGCAGCACTGCCTCGGCGAAGCGGCAACAGGCTGTGCTGAAGCTAATCTGCATAGGTGACAAACCCCACAATGCAGAAGAGCTGTGGACAGCTCTGAAACAGCAGGCAGATCACTGGCTCACACCTCTGAACCTAAAGCCAGGAAAGGTCGTGTGTGACAATGGCCGGAACCTGGTGGCGGCTTTGAGGTGAGGCCAGCTGACACATGTTCCATGCGTGGCCCATGTGCTCAACCTCGTGGTTCAGCGGTTTATAAAGTCATACCCAGAGCTGTCTGATCTACTGGTAAAAGTTCGCCGCCTGTCTGCACATTTTCGAAAGTCACCTACTGCTTCAGCCGGCCTTGCCGGCTTTCAGCGCCGTTTGCATCTTCCGGCTCACAGACTGGTGTGTGATGTCCCCACGCGTTGGAATTCAACTCTGCACATGTTGGTCAGGATATGTGAGCAGAAGAGGGCAGTTGTTGAGTACCTGCATCACCTAAGCCGTCGGGAAATGGGTCAAACTCCACACATAACACCTGAGGAGTGGAGATGGATGTCAGACCTATGTACCATCCTCCAAAACTTTGAGGACTCCACCAAGATGGTGAGTGGTGATGACGCCATTATTAGCGTCACCATACCGCTACTCTGCCTTCTAAAACGGTCTCTGCTGAAAAACAAACATGATGCATTGCAGGCGGAGCGCGATGAGTTGCAGCAAGAAACAGTAGTGGGTGTGGGTGATAACACACAGCCCAGCCTCGTCTCATCACAACGTGCAGTGGAGGACTATGACGAGGAGGAGGATGAAGACATGGAGCAACTCTCCGGCCAAATTGAGGATATGACATGCACACCAGTCATATCCTCGGTTCAGCGTGGCTGGCCAGAGGACAGGGTAGATGAGGAGGAGGAGGAGGAGGAGGAGGAGGAGGACAGCATGTTCAGTCATCTTGTTGGTCAGGCTACTGAAGTCCTGGCTGTTAAGAGTCTGGCGCACATGGCTGACTTTATGGTAAGCTGCCTGTCTCGTGACCCTCGCGTTAAGAACATCTTGGCCGACAATCATTACTGGTTGGTAACACTGTTAGACCCACGCTACAAGGAGAACTTTTTGTCTCTTATTCCCGTGGAGGAGAGGTCAACCAAAATGCAGCAGTTTCGGAAGGCCATACTCACGGAAGTAGGCAAAGCATTCCCCTCACAAAACGCTAGCGGCATAGGTCATGAATCAGTGGACAACCGAGGCGTACAGCCGAGAGAGGCACAAGTCCAATCCGCCAGAGGTAGGGGAACAGTCTTTAAGATGTGGGACAGTTTTCTCAGCCCCTCACGTACCACAGCCCCTGAGGTGCGGGGTAGTGCCACAAGAAATCCTAAGTTTGCCCAGATGCTGAAGGAGTACCTTGCAGATCGAACAACTGTACTCCGACATTCCTCTGTGCCTTACAATTATTGGGTATCCAAGCTGGACACGTGGCATGAATTGGCTCTCTACGCCTTGGAAGTCCTGGCCTGCCCTGCTGCTAGCGTTTTGTCAGAGCGTGTTTTTAGTGCCGCAGGTGGAATCATTACAGATAAACGCACCCGCCTGTCAACTGAAAATGCTGACAGGCTGACTCTGATCAAGATGAACAAGGGTTGGATTGGGCCAGACTTCACCACACCACCAGCAAATGAGAGCGGAATTTAAAGTTTGCCATGTACCTCCACTCACCCATGGGTACACACTTCTGGACTTTGGATAATCGCTGGACTGCTCCTCCTTCTCCTCATGCGCCACCATGATGATGACCGTTACAAATTGCAATACTTAGGCCTTTGTTTCAGGTATACCCCCAGTGGTAAATTTTTTCGCCCATTCTTTGCAGAATGGACATTACAACGACAGGAGACCCGCTCCTTTGCAATGGGAACAATGTTTTGAGGCCCTCATGCACGTTTCTACCCAGGGACAACGTGGAGCCTCCCAATTTTTGGCTGCCCTGCCTAAGGGCTATACTATAATACACCCACTTCCTTAAAATGGACACTTAAGGTTTTGAGGCCCTCATGCACGTCTCTACCCAGGGACAACGTGGAGCCTCCCAATTTTTGGCTGCCCTGCCTAAGGGCTATACTATAATACACCCACTTCCTTAAAATGGACACTTAAGGTTTTGAGGCCCTCATGCACGTCTCTACCCAGGGACAACGTGGAGCCTCCCAATTTTTGGCTGCCCTGCCTAAGGGCTATACTATAATACACCCACTTCCTTAAAATGGACACTTAAGGTTTTGAGGCCCTCATGCACGTCTCTACCCAGGGACAACGTGGAGCCTCCCAATTTTTGGCTGCCCTGCCTAAGGGCTATACTATAATACACCCACTTCCTTAAAATGGACACTTAAGGTTTTGAGGCCCTCATGCACGTCTCTACCCAGGGACAACGTGGAGCCTCCCAATTTTTGGCTGCCCTGCCTAAGGGCTATACTATAATACACCCACTTCCTTAAAATGGACACTTAAGGTTTTGAGGCCCTCATGCACGTCTCTACCCAGGGACAACGTGGAGCCTCCCAATTTTTGGCTGCCCTGCCTAAGGGCTATACTACAATAGACCCACTTCCTTCCAATGGGCACTTCAGGTTTACAGGCCCTCATGCACGTCTGTATGCAGGGGCATTGGTGAACCTCACAATTTTGGACTGCCCTGGCAAAGGAAAATACTACAAAGACTCACTTCCTCAAAATGGGCACATTAGACTCAAGAGGCCTTCATGTACGTCTCTTCTCAGGGACATCGGAGTGCCACACAATGTTTTCACGTAAAATCTTTCATGTATTAATCTCAAAAAGTAACATACACCAGCTCTATCTCACTATTGGGTATGTGCCCTTAACATTTCTGCCATGAAAAATCATTTTGGGGTCATTTTGGAAGGTTTTCTGGTGAGTCCGTAAAAATGGCGTAAAACGCGGACAAAATTGTTCACAGCTGTGACTTTTCAGTGATAAATGCTTCAAGGGGTCTTCCCCATGCTGTTGCCATGTCATTTGAGCACTCTTCTGAGACTTTTGTGACATTTTTAGGGTTTCTCCATGCTGCCGGGGGGTCATTTCACAAAAATACTCGGGTCTCCCATAGGATAACATTGGGCTCGTTGCTCGGGCCGAGTACACGAGTATCTTGGGAGGCTCGGCCCGAGCTTCGAGCACCCGAGCTTTTTAGTACTCGCTCATCACTAGTGGCTTTCCCTCCTGCACCCGCAACCCAGCCTGGTCGTTTGCGACAATGGTTATAACCTGGCGGCGGCTTTAAAAGTCGGAAAGCTCTTACATGTGCCATGCATGGCTCACGTGCTGAACCTAGTTATTGAGAAATTTATGAAAACATACCCTGGCTTGCCGTACCTACTTGAGAAGGTGCTCCATATTAGTGCCCATTTCCGTCATTCCTCTACCACTTTTGCTGGTTTTACAGCACTGCAAAAGCGCTTTAATTTGCAAAGTCACCGACTCATGTGTGACCTGCCCACGCGGTGGAACTCTACATTCTATATGTTGGCGAGGATTACTGAGCAGCAGAAGGCAGCAGCAGAATACCAGCTGCAACATGCCCATCTTACTGAGAGTCAGAAACCACACATAACAACTGTCAAGTGGGTCTGGATTGCTGACGTTTGTGAGGTTCTTGAGAACTTTGAGTACTGAACCCATCTCATGAGCGGTGATCAGACTATTATTAACTTAACTATCCCACTGCTGTGTCTGTTGAAACAATCACTGCATAATCTCAAAGGGGAAGCTTTGAGTGCCCAGCATGTGGCTATGCAGCCAGATTTCCCAATAAGTGATACTACCCAGCCCAGCCAATATTCTAAGGCAACATTAGGTGATGATGAGGAGGACGGATAAGGAGGATAAGGAGGAAGAAGACTTTTTTTTCTGTGCTACCCAGGGGTCTCCCAGTGCTACACAGGGGACTCTAAACCCCAGCTTCATGTCTGTCCAGCATGGGCTGAAGAGGAGGAGGTGGAGGAGGAGAAGGCGAGTCAGCATGAGGAGAGGATGGGTGTTGTTCCTTCTGGTGGGGATACAGAATATTTGCCTGTTTGTAGCTTGGCCCACATGGCACATTTCATGTGTAAGTGTCTGTGGCAAGACCCTCGTGTAATACACATTTTATCCAACAACCTATACTTCTTGGCCACCTTTCTGGACCAACGATACAAGGAGAAATTTCCTTCTCTCCTTTTGGAGTCAGCAAAGGGTTGCACAATAGAATGCTTCAAGAGGTTCATTGTATATCAGTTGATGAAAACATCATCCTCAAACAATGCTAGCAGCAGAGTTACCGACTCTTTTCAACACCAACGATTAATGGGGAGAGACACCAACACAAGTCCAACAGATGTGGGGGGAAAACATGCGCAAACTTGGCCATTTTCAATAAGCCATGACATCAGCAAGGGCAATCTGTGCCTGTAACAATGCAAAAGAGGGAGAAGTTGCACAACATGATCAAGGGTTATTTAAGTGACCATACCTGCATACTTTCTGACGCTTCAGTTCCCTTTAATTATTGGGTGTCCAAGCTGAACACTTGGCCTGACCTCTCCTTATACGCCTTGGAGGTGCTGACCTGAACGGCTGCTAGTGTGATGAGAATGTGGATTGCATGCAGTCAAAACCTAGAAAGATAGATAGCTGGATAGATAGATAGATAGACATACAGTGTGTCCACCCATATCCTGTCCACCGCCATTAACTTAAGAACGGCGACAGCTATAAGCATAGAAGTGGTGTATAGTTATAGTAAAATAGCCATACAGAAATGTTATGATATGGAACCCATGACCCCCCCCAAAAAATATTGAATGCTGGTCACGCATATGGCGCTCATTTAACTTTGATGCTCAAAGTAGCCACCGTCAGCTGGAATGCACATTTGGACTCTGGACAGCATACTGTATCTTGCTGTACGTTGTGCAATATTGTAGGTGACACGTTTGCATCTGTGATACATCGTTGTAGGTCCTGCAATGTTGGTGGAGGGGTCGCATACACCTGCTGTTTGATGTGACCTCACAGAAAGAAGTCCAATGTGGTCAGGTCAGGTGAGCATGGAGGCCACTCGACGCAGCCACCATACCCAATGACTTGTAGGAAGGTCTTCATGAGATATCGCTTCACGTCCACAGCCTTGTGAGTTTTACACATTCTAATCATAGCATTTCTGTATGCAACGTGTCGATTCGTATTGAACTGATGATGCCCTACAACTTTGTAATTCACTTTTTTCTCTATCGCATTCCATTTTCGAGATAAAAATGCTAAGTCCATTGTTTTCCACCAGGTGGCGCTATAGGTGGTTTCATTGCGTAGCGCATGGTTACTTTACTATACCTAGACACCACTTCTATGTCTATATCTGCCGCCATTCTCAAGTTAATGGCGGTGGACAGGATATGGGTGGACACATTGTATATACAGTAATGTCCCACTCCCCTGCATTTTGTAATCTTGCACCCTTTAGTGCTTTTCAAGTTGCACTAAAGGATGCTTAGTCTTTTATGTAGCCAAAAAATAAATAATTAAAAAAAACGACGTGGGGTCCCCCTATTTTTTGTAGCCAGCTATGCTAAAGCAGATAGCGGCAACGTGCAGACCACAGCTGGCAGCATCACCTTGGCTGGTAATCCAAAAAAAAGAGCACTCCACAATATTATTTTAAATTAAATTAAATAAATAATTTAAAACAAAAAACATGGGGTCCCCCAAACTGGGTCACCAGCAAAGGTAAAGCAGACAGCTGTGGTCTGGTATTCTCAGACTACGGAGGTCCATGCTTATTGGACCCTCCCCAGCCTAAAAATAGCAGGCTGCAGCTGCCCCAGAACTGGCGCACCCATTAGATGCGCCAATCCTGGCACTTCGCTGCAGCTCATCCCGTTGCCCTGGTGTGGTGGCAAACTGGGTAATATATGGGGCTGATAATGTCCCCTGGCATCAAGCCCTGGCATTAGGGATTTCACAGCATCTATAGATACCCGACATGACTAACCCAGTAAGTAGTAAAAAAAAATAGACAACAAAAAAAGTTCATTTTAAAAAACACGCTCCAAAACATTCCCTATTTCACCAATTTATTGAAAAGAAAAAACAAATCCGTGTCAGCATAATCCAATAAGGAGGTCCCACAACAATCCATACTATACTTACTGTCCCAGTCAATGAAGAACAGAATGCTCCCCAATAGCTGGGAGAGTAGTGCAGTGACCTGAGCTAACATCATTAGGTCAGGCCAGGTCACTGCAGGGCATAATGAGCGCCGACGTCATGAGGTTAGCTGAGTTCATTACCTGCAGTGATGAACTTCGCTGAACTCGTGACGTCAGCACTCATCACTGAGTTCCATGGCCGTCGCATTCTCTGTCCTGTGATGCCCACTAGACATAGTCTTTGGCTGCCCGCAAGACTTGATGTAAGAATGTGGCGTCATGGAAGTCAGTAATGAGTGCTGACGTCACGAGTTCAGCGGAGATCATCACAGCCATTAATGATCTGAGCTAACCTCATAATGTCGGCGCTTGTCGTCCCACAGCTGCTTGCACATTGCTGTGTGAGTCACTGCAGGGCCGGCCAGCGCAGTGCGACATAGACTGCTGGGGCACCGATAGACTGAAGCCACATGGCTTTAGTGGATCCCAGAAACCATGAGTCAGAAATGCTTGCAGGCATATTCTCCAGGCTCTCCCCATTCAGTTTCATCCCTTTCCCATCCATTTTAGCCTTTTCCTCAGGCCCCCAGATCTCTTTGTTGGGTCCAGCAGAAAATTACTCGCATTTCTCATTGACTTGCATTGTACTTACTATTTGAGTATAGCGAGTATGAATATTACAGTACTTGCTCATCTCTAGCTTCTTCCTTTCTGAACCCTGATGTGTGCTTTTTAGTATTTGTGAGGTACCAGAAGGGTTCATAAACTTCTTGGATGTAGTTTTGAGCAGTTTGAGGGGTGCAGTTTTTATAATGGAGTCACTTTTGGGTATTTTCTGTCATATAGGCCTCTCAAAGTCACTTCAAATGTGATGTGGTCCATAAAAAATGGTTTTGTAAATTTTTGTGGGAAAAATGAGAAGTTGCTGATAATCTCTTAACCCTTCTAACTTTCTAACAATAAAAATTCTGTTTAAAAAATTGTGCTGACTTATTGTAGACATGTTGTAAATGTTATTTGTTAAGTATTTTGTCTGACAAATCTCTCTGGTTTAAATACATTAAAATTCAAAACTTGAAAATTGCTAAATTTAACCAAATTTTTTATTTTTTCACAAATAAAAGCAAAAAATATTATCTAAACCCCTTCACGACCATGGACGGATCTTCCCGTCATGGTGCCCTGGGCCTTAAAGGCCAAGGACGGATCTTTCCGTCATGGCGTAATCGCGGCACCGGAGCCTCCGGTGACTGCGATCCGTTAACATAAACCGCAGATTCGGGGAGGAGGGGACCTGTACCTGACCTCAGGATGGGTGGTGCCTACTCCCCGGACCTACAGAGGCTGTGATTGGTTGACGAACGCCGCTCAACCAATCACAGCCACTGTAATGTTGCAGCCATTTAAAATGACTGAAACATTGAAATCCAGCCCTGACCAGTGCAGCTGTAGCACTGGCCATTGGCTGGAGCTGGGTGACCTCACTGGATCACCCTCCCCCAGTTCCAGCAGCTCTGATTGGAGAGATCGGCCTTGTGACCGATCTCTCCAATCACCATGGACCTGTTGCCGGTGACCGCCCCCGTCACCGTCACTTGTCGTCCCTGCAGCACGCCAGCACAGTGAGTGTATACAGTGTAATGGCAGGGCGACAAGCTCTGGTCCCATGCTGTAATTTGACCGGAGCATGGGACCCGGAAGTTGCCGCGCTGCCATTGCACTGTATGAAACCGGTGAAAAGCCTCCCGGTCCGCCACCGCCGCTGCCCTCCGCGATCTGCCACCTGTCTCCCCGATCTGCTGCCCGCACCCCCACCCCTCGTGATCTGCTGCCCGCACCCTCACCCCCACACCTCCCAATCCGCTGCCACCGCTGGCCTCTGCGATCTGCCACCTGTCTCCCCAATTTGCTGCCCGCACCCCCACCCCTCGTGATCTGCTACCTGCACCCCCACCCCCACACCCCCCGATCCGCCGCTGCCCTCCGCGATCTGCCACCTATCTCCCCGATCTGCTGCCCGCACCCCCACCCCTCGTGATCTGCTGCCCCCACACCCACCCCTTCCGATCCACCGCTGCCCTCCTCCGTCTTTCACAGTGTCACCACTCTCCCCGATCTGCTGCCCAGCCCCTCCCACTTGTGATTGGCTGCCCGCCCCCTCTCCTCCGTTATGCGCTGCGCGGCCCCTCTCCTCCGTTATGCACTGCCCGCCGCTCCCCCTTGTGATTGGCTAACGCCCCCTCCGTGATGTGCTGCCCACTCCCCCCACCTCTCACCCCCATGATCCGCTACCCGCCCCCTCCCCTGTCACCCCCGTGATGTGTGCTCCTTCCCCTGTCACCCCCGTGATGTGTGCTCCCTCCCCTGTCACCCCCGTGATGTGTGCTCCCTCCCCTGTCACCCCCGTGATGTGTGCTCCCTCACCTGTCACCCCCGTGATGTGTGCTCCCTCCCGTCACCCCCGTGATGTGTGCTCCCTCCCCTGTCACCCCCGTGATGTGTGCTCCCTCCCCTGTCACCCCCGTGATCTGTGCTTCCTCACCTGTCACCCAGTGATCTGCTGTCCGCTCTCCCGCCACCTCTCATTCCTGTGATCTGTGCTCCCTCACCTCTCACCCCCGTGATCTGTGCTCCCTCACCTCTCACCCCCGTGATCTGTGCTCCCTCACCTCTCACCCCCGTGATCTGTGCTCCCTCACCTCTCACCCCCGTGATCTGTGCTCCCTCACCTCTCACCCCCGTGATCTGTGCTCTGCTCACCTGTCTCCCCCGTGATCTGCGCTGCGCTCCCTCTCCCACCTCTCACCCTCCCCGATCTGCTGCCTCCTTCATCTCCTGTGATCCTGCTGCCTAGATCCATCCTGTAAGGTAACTATCCCCAATCTCACCCCCCATCCCCCCTTCACCCCATCCTCTGCCGCTCCTGCATCCACTTCCCCCTCTCCCATCCGCCCCCACCCTATCCCAGCCGCCTCTGTGTCACAATCACAGATGCTCCCTTTATATGCCGCTGCCCCCCCATCTGCCGCTGTTCTGATCCATCCTGTAAGTATTGTTCGTGGATCTTTTCTAACTATCCCCAATCGCATCTCCCACTCCCTCTCCCCCCCTCCTCCCCCACCTGCTTGCCGCCAAGTGCTGATCAGCTACGGGATTGGCTGATCAGGTATTTAATTGTTGCTCTAGTTTTTGCTTTTTTTGTGCACCCCAAATAAAAAAAAAAAAACTTGAACAATTAGGTACCTGATCAGCAATCGTCCTGCAGTCGTACTCGATTTTGGACAGGACTTCTTTTTTCCATCCCACCTAGTCCCCCCCCTTTTTTGCAGAACATTCATGCGTGCGCCCTGGTTTTTTTTTCTATGCCATGGGGGGTCTAGTTTCCAAAATGGGGTCCCATGTGGGGGAGCTCCACTGTTTCGGCACCTCAGGGGGTCTCCAAACACAACATGGAATATGCTAATTATCCCAGACAATTTTGCGTTTGAAAAGTCAAATGACGCTCCTTGCATTCCGAGCCCTGCTGTGCGCCCAAACATTTGATTTCCACCACATATAAGGTATCTGTGTACTCGGGAGAAATTGCACCATACATTTTATGGTGCAATTTTTCCTGATACCCTTGGGGAAAAAAAAGCTACCTGGTTGAAGTAACAATTTTGTGTTAAAAAATTTTTTTTTATTTTCACGGCTCAACTCTATTAACTTTTCTGAAGCCCCCAGAGGATCAAAGTGCTCAATACACATCTAGATAAATTCCATGAGGGGTCTAGTTTCCAAAATGGGGTCACATGCGGGGAGCTCCACTGTTTCGGCACCTCAGGGGCTCTCCAAACGCAACATGGTGCGGCTAACGATTCCAGCTAATTTTCTGTTCAAAAAGTCAAATGACGCTCCTTCCCTTCCGAGTCCTGCCGTGCACCCAAACAGTGGTTTTCACCACATATGAAGTATCTGCGTGCTCAGAAAAAATTGCCCAACAAATTTTGCGGGTTCATTTAATCCTGCTACCCTTGTGAAATGCAATATTTGAGGCTAAATTAACATTTTTGTTGCAAAAGTAAAATGTTCATTTTTTCCTTCCACATTGCTTTAGTTACTGTGAAGCACCAGAAGGGTTAATAACCTTCTTGAATGTGGTTTTGAGTAGCCTGAGGGGTGCCGTTTTTGGAATGGTGTCACTTTTGGGTGTTTTGTGTCATGTAGACCTTTCAAAATCTCTTCAAATGTGATGTGGTCCCTAAAAAAAGTGGCTTTGTAAATTTTGTTGTAAAAATGAGAAATTGCTCATAAACTTTGAACCCCTATAACTTCCTTATTTTTTTTTTCCCAAAATTGTTCTGAGGTAAAGTAGACATGTGGGAAATGTTATTTATTAATTATTTTGTGTCATATGTCTCGTTGGTTTTAGAGCATAAAAATTCAAAGTTTGAAAATTACAAAATTTTCAAAATTTTCGCGAAATTTCCGTTTTTTCACAAAGAAACGCAAAATATATCGGCCTAAATTTACCACTAACATGAAGCCCAATATGTCACGAAAAAACAATCTCAGAATCACCGTTGAAGCGTTCCAGAGTTATAACTTCATAAAGTGACACTGGTCAAAATTGCAAAAAATGGCCTGGTCTTTAGGGTCAAAATAGGCTTGGGGCTGAAGGGGTTAAATTTGCCAATATGTCACAAAAAACTATCTCAGAATAAGTGCGATCTGTTGAAGCATTTCAGAGTAATTACTTCATAAAGCGATACTGATCAGAATTAAAAAAAATGTCCTGATCAGGAAGGTAAAAACAAGGTTCAGGGGTAAATGAATTAAGGCAAAGTGCTAGTGCATATGAAGGGGCAAAAAAGTGAATAATGGGAACTGAAAGAAAAATATATAATGCTTAACCACAATGTATATAGCATGGGGTCCACGGCAGATGTCACCACACATGTTTTGCATATCATGCTTTCCCAAGGGGAGTGTGTGCTAAATTATTTGTGTTTCTTCATTGCTTTTTTTGTATGCATTTTATCGTGCTTTTGTATTTTTTTGCTATGTTATTTTTTCAAGTAAAGCTGCTTTGTTTTTGACAATTCCTAGTTTTTGGCTTTGAAAAAACTTTATTGAAACAATCATATGCAGCTTACATGCATTTTTAGTGTTTCCACCGCAGAAAACGTATATGCATTTTTTTTACTGGCCTATTTTCCTCATCTAATGTAATACTAAGGGGAACATGTACACATAAAACTCAGTGTATTCGTGAGAGAGATTGACATGTTGCAATTTTCAAACACGCAAAGTAAGTCAATTTATATTGCTTTAAAAAAAACAGTGGGCAGGAGATTTCTAGAAATCCCATCCACTTTGATGAAACTGTAAAAGGCTTCTTTTTTGCAGAGTGAAAATGTGCATTGTCATAAACTCAAGACAAACTCATCATGCAAACTTAACTTAAGAGTAAAAAATAGTCTGCACTTGGATGACAAATAAATGACATCTGGGTGCTGTTCATTTTTTGACAGGTCATTGTACAAATTTGTACTGTTTATAGTTTTTTTTTACAGTTACCCACTGTATAGGAGAATGCTGTCTGCTGTGACTTCCCATAGAACAGCCAAAATGGTTTGTCAATGAATAACACTTCAGGAAAGAGTAATCTATGACTATACTTAACTGGCAGTGAAAATGGTATCATATATATGCGTTCTTGATGTATGCCCATATTTGCATTTATGTACTGTATTTAGTGAAAACTATCATGATTGTATCACAGATTCTATTTATTTTAATTAGATAAACTGTGATTCTGTACTTAAGGTACATTTCCAATTATACAAAAATAGATATAGGGAAAGAATCTGCCCTGTGTGAAAGGCTGTAAATGTGAACAAGCCCTTAGCTGTGGGAAGTCTACATCATAATACCCAAATAATATCTTTTAGACATACAACTTGAAGTCTATGAACAATCATCTAAAAATCAATTTACATAATCTTTCGAAGTGAAATGTGAATTAACAAACAAATATACATACAAGTGCATCTCAATAATCAATACCTTGCACCACTGAGCAACAGTCCAGTTCTTTTTCTCCTTGGTAAAGGAGATGCTTCTGGCATTGTCTATTGGTCATGAGTGGCTTGACACAAGGAATTCGACACTTGTAGCCCATGTCCTGGATACGTCTGGTGACTCTTGAAGTGCTGATTCAAGCAGCAGTCTTCTCCTTGTGAATGTCACCCAAATTTTTGAATGGCCTTTTCTTAACAATCCTATCAAGGCTGCGGTTATAATGGTTAATTGTGCTCCTTTTTCTACCACACTTTTTCCTTCCACTCAACTTTCCATTAATATGCTTGTATACAGAACTCTGTGAACAGCCAGCTTCTTTTGCAATCACATTTTGTGGCTTACGCTCTTTGTGGAGTGTGTCAATGACTGCTTTCTGGACATCTGTCAAATCAGCAGTCTTCCCCATGATTGTGTAGCATACCAAACTAGACTAAGGGACCATTTTAAATGCTTAGGAATAGTGATGGGCGAACCCCCCGATGTTTGGGATCGAGAGACTCACCTGAGTTTTTGTGAAGTTCAAGTTTGGTGCTGGAGATAACGTGAACTTGTGTCCGAACCTTGAGCTTGGACAGTTATAGGATGGGGCAAGGGGGCTGTAAAATAAAGAATATAGTTAATAATAAAAATTGTCACTATATTTACAGGTCCCACGATGCATCCTGCAGACCCACTATCTCCCGGCCCCTTCTGATTCCGGGTCCGATCACTAACTTCCAAAGGTATTCACAGCACTGCTTGTCACTCGGCAGTCTTTGGCCTTTTCTGGCCATGTTCGCGGTGATGTCAGGGTTCACTTGAGTTTGAACTTTGACTGTCACTGTCAGTGTTAGCCTGCTTCTCACTTTGTATAGATGCTTGTCTGTACAGAGCGATGAAGCACAGCTGACATTGCTCTCCTTCTGGACTACGTCGGGCCAAGGATATTTTCATAATAAAGATGAGGTCTCTAAAAAAATTTTTTTATTTCTAATAAAAAAAATTCTCTGTGTTGTGTTATTTTTACTGTTTACTATAAATTCATGGTGGCCATGTCTAATTTGGCGTGACACCATGAATTTCGGGCTTAGTACCAGCTAAGAATACAAAGCTGGTATTAACTACTTTATTACCCAGTGTGCCATCGCCATCAGGGCCACTGCTAAAGCACCTGGAAATAGCGCTAAGAAGCAATGCGCCATTTCCAGGGGTGGCTGCGGGCTGTGGTTTTTAGCATGGGGGGACCAGAATACTTGGACCTTACCACACTGAGAATCCCAGCCCCCAGCTGCCTGGTTTTACCTGACTGGCAATAAAATATGGCGGGACCCCACACATTTTTTAATTATTTTTTTAAATAATTAAAAAAAATGAATGGGCTTCCCTGCATTTTGATTGCTAACCAAAGTAAAGCCAGGCAAATGGGGGTTGTAGCCCATTGCCGTCCACTTTATGTGCACTGACTATCAAAAACTCTGTGGAGCGCTACGGCATTTATTTAAATTATTTATTTATTTTTACTCTACTTTATGTGTGAGGGACCCAACAGCCAATCACAGATGCTGTCACACAGAATGGGCATCTGTGATTGGCTGCTGGAGTAACCTGGAATCTGTTTAAACATTCTAGATGCTAGATGTATAGGCTGGTTTCAGGTTACTGTAGCATCCAATCACAGACGCAAACTCTGTGACAGCCTCTGTGATTGGCTGTTGGGACCCTCACACATAAAGTAGTGTAAAAATAAATAAATGATTTAAAAAAGTGATGTAGCTCTCCACGGTATTTTTGATTCTCAGTGCAGATAAAGCGGACACCCACAGGCTGCCACCCCCATCTGCCTGACTTTACCTTGGCTGGCAATCAAAATACAGGAAGCCCAATTATTTAAAAAAAGTAAAAGAAAAAATTGCATGTGCTCCCGCAGTAATTTGATCACAAGCCAGGTAAAACCAGGCAGCTGAGGGCTGGGATTCTCAGTGTGGTAAGGCCCAAGCGTTCTGGGCCCCCATGCTAAAAAATGCAACATGCAGCCCCTGGAAATGGTGCATTGTTTCTTAGCACCATTTCCAGGCACTTTACCCGGCTCATCCAGCAGACCTGATGGCAGTGGCACGCTGGGTAATAAAGGGGTTAATACCAGCTTTCTATTAGCAGCTGGCAGTAAGCCTGAAATTTATGGAGTCACACCAAATTAGACATGGCCACCATGAATTTCTAGTAAACGGTAAAAAAAAGCCACAACACATAAAAAATATTTTTTTATTAGAAATAAAACAAAAACTTTAGAGACTCCATCTTTATTATAAAAAATCCTTAGTCTGACGTAGTCCACAGGGAGAGCAATGTCAGCTCTGCTTTATCACTCTGTACAGAAAGGTGTCTCTACAGAGTGAGAAGCAGGCTGAGGGTACGGATCCACTTGCATTTTGCACAGATGACTGCAATCCGATAAAACATGGGATTGCTCTCACTCTATTGCAAAACTATGGGGCAGTATCCGTCTGTGATTCATTTCTCCTGCCATGGCGGCATGCGGAATGAATCGCAGCATGCTGCGTTTGGCACCGAGTCTCGGCTCACGCACCCCCATGCAAGTGTATGGGAGCACGTGAAACATCGCACTGCACTCGCACGTAATCCGACTGCAGTGCAATGTACGCAGAGACAGGCAGCAGAGGAAATAGGGAGAAAGTGCTCCCTCCCTTTTCTCCACAGCTGTGACCCGATCGCAAGATCGCATCACAGTTGCATGACCCTCAGCTGATGCTTGCAGCAGAGGGTAATTAGCATATCGCTTTTGATGCTCTCGCATCGGAAGCTGTACGCAAGTGAAACCGTACCCTGACAGTGATAGTCAAAGTTCAATCGAGTCCATGGCTAAGCCATGGACTCTGGTGAACCCTGACATCACCGCAAACACAGTCGAAAAACGCCGAAGACTGCCGAGTGATGAGCAGTGCAGTGAATACACCCGGAAGTTAATGATCAGACATGGAAGCAGAAGCGGTCGGGAGATAACAGTTCGGGTTCACCCATCAGTTCTTAGGAAGACTTTGCAGGTGTTTTGTGGTGATTATTCTGATTTTCTAAGATAATGACTTTTGGGTTTTCATTGGTTGTAAGCCATAATCATCAACATTATCAGAAATAAACACTCTAAATAGATCACTCTGTTTGTAATGATTTTATAATATGTGTTTCCCTTTTGTATTGAATTACTGAAATAAATTAACTTTTTTATGATATTCTAATTTATTGAGATGTATTTAAATATAATGTACTTTTATGTCAGGATTTGAATGATTGGTTTATATTCATGTACTCCCTGTAGTGAAGAGTGACTTATTGTAACAAATGGTATGTTGCTTTTTATACACTTGTAGGAATTCTTCCTTTTTTCACCTCATAGATACTATTGTGTTCCTAAGGATAAATCTGTCTTCCCTAAGAAACTGCAGAACAACATAAAAAAATGCTCTCTATGAGACTTCTCCCAGCCATCACAGTTCGCCATTTAATTCTTCAAGTCATGATTGACACATCACTAATTATAAAGGCAATTAGGACTTATAACATTGGCAACACTAAAAAGGAAACTTCTAGAACCCATTAACAGTGAGATTTTAACTGTGAGCTTCTCAATGGAAAATTACAAGTCCATTGCAAACATGTATGAAGATAATTAAGTAGAAGGAAAAGAAATATATGTATGAGCACCCATGGTGCCATACTGAAAGGCATATACAATATTCAAAAATACAAATATCTTGTGATTCTTAACTTTGAAAATTTGAACAAATGTTGAATTCTTGTAATGTAGGACTTGGATTCAACAAATATTGGAACATAAACTTTACTGTTTACTAGATGGATATAAAAATGTAGTTAAAAGGGTTGTCCACAACCTGGATTACCATTTTGTTAAATGAAGTAGTACACTTTCTAAGCCACCGGGGACCCCTCTGTCCGACTACAGCGAGGTCTAGGTCCCCGGAGGCTTTTAAAGAATGTTTTCCCCTGAAAAGCTGCAGTGATCAAAGTCAAAGATACCTGGGTAAGATAATCCAGCCAGTGCCTGATACTTTTTGCCCATGGATTGGGCAACGTGTATCAGCGCTCACGTTCACATTAAATAAAAGTACAAAACATGTCTCTAACATAATATAAAGCAAGTAAAACTCATACATTTGTCAGCTATAACCCACTGATTAATTCCTGTACAAACAAGTTTACACTGTGGAAATAGTTTGATAACCAATCAAGAAGAGATTTGATCCGTAAAGTATTAACCAATACAGCAAATATTACTTAACTGATAATTCCAAATTAAAACACCATTGAGCAAAATTCTAATTCTTCCACCTCAGTGAGGTCGCATTGATTTTTCAGGTTGAAATCCTAAACCTATCTACAATTTTATCAATAATTATATCCCTCCTGCAGATGTGATGAGTTGCAATAGGCAATTTCCAGCAGTTTGGCTCAGTCATAGAGTCATATGATGTTCAAAGGGAGCAGGAATCTCTTTATTAAAGCACAGAGAGAAATAGCCACACACCAGGTTTAACAGGAGTGGATGAATAGGATAATCCCTTCTCTTATGTAAGATAAGCAGAAGCACAAGTTTTGTATTGATTTACCATGTAATACTAATTACTTCAGGTAAAGTCTATCACTGTATAAGAGGCATGAACCAGGTTATCAAGTGATATTCGGATGTTTAAGTAGGTTAATAGGATTTTCTGAAGGTGGTAAAAAACTGCAAAAAATTGATATCATTCAGATACTGCGACCTTTTTGTACATGAATGTGACCATTAAACACAAAATTAATTTTGTAATTGTTACTTTTGACTTTAATTGAGAAATGAAATAGAAGCAATGTGAACCAAAAATTACACCAAAATCACAAGTCAGGAATATTTTATTTCTCCATATGTAAAGTTCTTTACTTCCCTAGCTTCCTCATTTGTGAAAATAATTGACAGCAAGACTAAGTGAAGTGAAATTGAGTCCTGAAATAAATATTAAGCTAAGTGGGTTGCAGTGAATCTGATGAAATTTGGTTAGCCAGATTCACTTGAATTTGACTGTGAAGTTCGATTCATATTGAATTTATTTACCCTAAATTGTATTTCTAGTTAAAGGCATTTATTATATTCTAACCTATCTTCTGACTCCAAAATCTAATAAACTGTGGATTTAAAAATAAAAAGTTTCCTTGTTACAGTCACCTCACACCTCACCTATCTTGGTGCAGCAGACACCCACCTTGTCATCCACTGACTCGCTTCCTACCTCCAGCTCCAGTATTATTTTCACTTTTCAGTATTCTTCATTTTTCATTGAATCTGCCACTCACTAAGCCTCATGCAACATCATGGTATGTGTTGTCTGGTGAAATCAAGATGTCACTTCAGGCCTAAGTATAACTGGAGGTATTGAAGAGTGAAGGCACAAGAGAAGACTGGAGAGAGAAGATGCAAACAAGCCAGCAGATGTCAGTAACAACTCATCCAATCCACACAAACAAAACAAATCAAACCATAGATGTCCATACATTATGTGTAATAATGAAGAATAACTCAGATAAAAATTATTGAACACATGAAGAAAGAGAAATGCAAAAAGCCATGGAAAGTCATAACACCAGCCGAAAACTGTCAGTTATTAGAAAGTAATCCTGCCACTTAGGGAAAAAATAATATCAGCTGGTTCAACTGATATCCTTTAAAAAGGCATCTCATTACCAAGGTGCCACATAAGAAAAATCTCATGATGGGTTAAACCAGTGAGCTCTCTCAAGACCTTCGCAACCTTATTGTTGCAAAACATACTGGTCTCATTGGTTACAGAGGAATTTCAAAACTACTGAAAGTTCCAGAGAGAACTGTTGGAGCCATAATTCAAAAGTAGAAAGAACCTCATTTCACCGCGAACAGGCCATGACCAGGTACTTCCCACAAGATTTCAGGCAGAGGAGTGAAAATAATTATCAGAAGAGTTGTCCAAGAGCCAGTGGAGAGTCACAGAAAGACCTTGAATCAGCAGGCATAATTGTTTTAAATAAAACAAAAAATAATACACTCAACTTCCCTCCATGGCCTGTATGCACACTCACTATGCAAGACTCTATTCCTGCAGAAGAAAAGCATGTTCAAGTGCATTTAAAGTTTGCTCAACAACACTTAGGCAAAACTGTAAAATACAGGGTGAATATAGTCTGGTCAGATAAGACAGAAATTGAACTCTTTAGATTGCATAAGATACAACATGTTTGTAGGCCAAAATGTACTGCATACCCTCCTTCAAAGAAACACACACACTACCAAGAGATGGAAGTAAATTAGAACTTTTTGGGCTATATGCAAAATGCTATGTCTTATGGAAAACTAACATTGCTCATCCCTCAGAAAACACCATAATCACCATCAAACATGGTGGTCGCAGCATTATGCTGTGGGGATTCTTTCCTTGAACAGGGACAGGGGAGTAGGTCAGACTTGATGGAAAGATGTATGGAGCTAAATACAGGGCAATCCTGGAGGACAATCTGTTAGAGGCTGCAAAAGACTTGAGAATCACCTTGCAGAAGTACAATGATCCTAAATGGCACAGTCACATTCCAAACCTAAATATCAATGAGAATGTGCCGCAAGGCTTAAAAACTATTGGGCTGCAACACTCTTTATCCAAGCTCTCAATGAGCTTGAGCTATTTTATGAAAAGAATAGGCAAAAATTTCAGCCTCGAGTTGTGCAACAGCCGGCAGGGATATACCCCAAAAGTCTTTCAGCAGTAATTGCAGCAGAAATAGGTCCTACAAAATATTGACTCAGAGGGATTGAATACAAATTCATGTAACAAATTTCAGATTATATTTAAAATAATTAGAAAACCATGTATCATTTTTTTTACACTTCAAAAATACTTGCTATTGACCCGCCCCAGGGCCGTGGGGTACTCGGTTCCGTGTGTTGGTTAATGGGATTATGTCACGGGGGCCTGTGCCCGGTTCCGTGGCCCTGGTGGTCGCTGAAAATCAATAAATAATAAAAATAAAATAAAAATAAATAAATAAATAAAAAAAATAATAAAGAAAAATAAATAAATAAATAAATAAAAGTATTTCGTGACGCCACCTACGGTTCTAGTATGGTTACTGGGGCTGCAGGTCAGACCTCTGGGGTGATGGTTAGGCAGCCAGTTGTTTACGCTTCCCGTAGGTGAAGCGGGGTCCCCAGGGCAGTTTTAGTAGTACACAGATATGGCGGTTTTTCTTCACAGCCTTTTCAACTGTCACTTTAGTGCAGCAGCCTATGGCTCCTCAGATGAAGAAATAAAGTGCATCACACCAATTCATTAACTCTGACCAGATTTTACTTGCAGGTGTTAAAAAGGGGTTCAGTTTCTGATGTTACAGTTTTTGGTGATCTGGGAACAGTTCAGGATCTCTGCACCAGGTCAGTTGTGTGGCCTCCCTGCTGCGCTATGTTTCTCCTTGGTACTAGGCTGCCTGTAGCTATACCTTGTCCCTCTCTCACTGTCTTCACCTGTATGGCAGGCGGCAGGAGCTTCTCTAAGGGGCACTGCTGTACTCACTGTGATCCCTAAGCTCTGTCTAGCGGCTTTGCCTTCAGGTGCTGCTGCGGCCAGGAGATCTGCAGTCTCCCTGGCCCCCGGTCTTTATTGCTGGGCAGATTAGATCCCTCACAATCTCGGATGACGGTGTCCGATAATCAGCGCTGTTCCTTGGGGATGAACCGGTCTGGCTCCACCTCCCCGGTCACTCCTCTTTTGCCTCACTCTTGATCCCTCAGGCGGTCACACAGTTACTTGTGCGGGCTAAGCACTGCCCTCTCCATTTTGATGTCTCCCCTCACTCTCTGCTCGCACAGTCTCCTTTTCTCTAACTGTCAACTGTCTCTCTGACTCCGCCTCCAAACCTGGCTTTAAAGGGGACCTCACCTGAACTCGACTTGTAGAGCTCCCCCTCCAGGCTTGGAGTGGAAATGTTGTATGTGGGATTACCTAATGTGGAGATCCTTCCCTGCCCAGGTACAGGTATATTTGTGGCAACTGAACCCTGGGGTGCCACATTCCCCCTTAGTTAAATTCAGTACTCCTGGACTGGAAACACAAACTTATAAAACATTAGCAACAATAAAGAGTAGTACAAAGTCTTAAAAAAATAAAAATTACAAAAACCAATAAAACAGAAAAATGCAGTCCTTCCGCTGCAAAATGTGAGTATGGTATATATAAGAAAGTTTTTGACCACTACCAGTTCTGTGCTCCATTGTTCCATAAAAGTTCAAGAAGATGCAAAAGTTCATGCAAAAAGTCCTGCAGGCTAAACACGCTTGACGGTTACGGATTTACTTAGTTGCAATAAACAAATAAATAAAATATTTTTACATTTTACTAACTACTACACTTTCTATTTAATATTCTTCTATATAACGGGACGGGGGCTGACCAAAGTTGCTATGGCTAGACCTTCGTAATGCCTGTGTCACAACTCGTCGGTGCAGTGTACTGGTACCTAGTGCTGGTGCTATGTGTGCACTATCTACTAGTCTGCATGAGGATCTACGCAATATTGGTATGCGTGAATGTTATCTTAGTCTTACCATAGGACTGGCAGGATCCCCAATAGCAGGGTCTGAAACGTTGACCGGTTCTTCCAGTCTTTCTGGGACTTCTACTGGTTGAGCGCCAGTCAATAATGGTATAATTATGGCTCCATTGTACTGAGGCCAACTTTCAGGAAAGTCACCAAGTACTGTTCTTATCATCTTCTCTTTCTTTTACTCTTTAGGTTGAGGTATACAGGGGATTACTTCTTTTTGCTTCAACTGTTCAGGACATTTTTTAAGGTGGTCTCTAGAAACTGCCGCTGACGTTTTTACCTTATCCTTGCTGATTAAGCAGATTTTCTTATTGTCAAATTTAGAGGGCAATACTATGTATGGTTCTGCTTCCCACTGGTCATCAAGCTTATGGGTCTTTCTTTTTCTTTTTAGAACCATCTCTCCAGGTATTAAAGGAGCAGCTGGTGCATTCTTGTTATAATCTTTCTCTTGCCTTTCTCTAATTTGGTCTAGGCTTCTTTCTACGCACTCCTGTACCTTTTTGTACTGCTCTTGGCGCTTAGTGTCCCAATCAGCTTCAGGTGAACTGGTTTCAGGAACAACAATTCCCATTTCTAAGTCAACTGGTAACTTCCCGGGTCTTGCTCTCATCAAGTATGCTGGCGTGCAATTGGTGGAACTCACAGGGATGTTGTTGTACATGTCCACTAAATCAGGCAACTTCTCTGGCCACATGCTTCTTTCTTCCAAGGGCAAGGTTTTCAACAGGTCTATAACCACCTGGTTCATTTTCTCACACATGCCGTTTGTCTGTGGGTGATTCGGTGTGGTTTGGATTTTCTTACATCCATAAAGGTTGCAAAACTCCTGGAACACTTCAGCTTCGAACGCAGAACCTTGATCTGTCAACACCTGTTCCGGGTAGCCATGTGGTCTGCAGAAGTAGGCTTGAAAGGTTCTCGCTGCGGTTCTTGCTGTCAAGTCCTTTACAGGTACTACCACCAGAAACCGGGAATAGTGGTCCACCATAGTGTGGGCATACGTATAACCGGATCTACTGGGTGTCAATTTCCCATGGTCCAAGGCTACAAGTTCCAGCGGCTGCTTGGTGACAATTGGTTGTAGTGGAGCTCTTTGACTGTCACGATCCTTTCTTCTCAGGTTGCATGGGCCACAGTTTCGGCACCAGTTCTCAATGGTAGTTCTCATGCCAACCCAATAGAATCTGTTGCGTAACAGTACCTCAAGCTTCTTCCACCCGAAGTGTCCTGCTCCGTCATGGTATGCCTCCAGCACCATCTGAACATCTCTCTTCGGTACCACTATTTGCCACACCCTCTCATAGGTTCGGGGGTTGATGTAATGTCTGCATAGCCTACCCCTGTAGATGAACAATCTGCTCTTTTCCTTCCACAGGTGCTGAGCTTCCGGTGGGGCATCTGGGCTAAGACTTGAGTCTGGTTGGATTATTAGCTCTTTAACTAGGCAAACAGCTGGATCGCTGTCTTGCGTTTCCTCCCACCCATGGTAAGGTAACGGGTTCAGTGTGGCCTCTTGGCGTTTGCCTTTAACACCTTGGTTACACTGGGATGCACTGTTGCGGTGAAAATCCGGCAGCTCTAGCTCTTCTAGCTCATCCGAGTCTTCTCCTGCATCTGGTAAATGGGGCATTCTCGACAATGCATCAGCGTTAGCGTTTTTGCGGCCTGCCCGATATTTGATGGTGAAGTCATAGTTTGACAACCGGGCCATCCATCGCTGCTCTAGTGCACCTAGCTTTGCGGAGTCCAAGTGGGTAAGCGGGTTGTTATCTGTAAATACGGTAAACTTCGCAGATGCTAGGTAGTGCTTGAATCGTTCAGTGACGGCCCAGACTAAGGCCAGGAATTCCAGCTTGAACGAACTGTAGTTTTCTGGGTTTCTCTCAGTAGGAAGGAGTTTCCTGCTTGCAAAGGCAATTACACGTTCTTTGCCATTCTGCATTTGCGACAGCACAGCTCCCAATCCCACATTACTGGCATCTGTGTACAGCACGAATGGCAGATTATAATCAGGGTAGGCCAGGATTTCCTCACCGGTCAGGGCCCACTTCATGTGCTTGAAGGAGTCTTCTTCTTTTTCACCCCATTCAAATGGAGGGCAGGAAGTCTTGCCCTTTTTGGTCTGGCCTACCAGGAGATCTTGCAAAGGCGCCGCTATTTTCGTGAAGTCCTTTATGAACCTCCTGTAGTATCCTACCAGCCCCAAGAACCGACGCACCTCTTTGACAGTTGTTGGCTTTGGCCATTCTCTGATAGCAGTGACCTTTTCAGGGTCTGGTGCCACACCATCCGCACTGACCACATGCCCAAGATACTGAACCTTCGGCTTCAGCAAATGGCATTTTGAAGGCTTTAGTTTGATACCAAACTTTGACAATGCTTCAAACACCTCGGCCAGGTGCTCCAGATGTTCCTCATACGTCTTGGAATACATGATGACGTCATCAAGATATATCAGTACAGTCTCGAAGTTTCGGTGCCCCAGGCAACACTCCATCAGCCTTTGGAACGTGCCGGGTGCATTGCTGAGTCCAAACGGCATGCTGTTGAACTCACACAGACCCATCGGCATCGTGAATGCGGTCTTCTCTCGATCTTCTTCTGCCATGGAAACCTGCCATACCCACTGGTAAGATCTAAGGTGGAAAAGAAATTAGCAGCTTTCAGTGCAGCAAGTGATTCCTCAATGCGGGGCAACGGGTAAGCATCCTTGTGTGTTATGCGGTTTATCTGCCTATAGTCAATGCACATCCTCATTGTGCCATCTTTCTTTCTTACCAGGACAAGTGAGGCTGACCAGGGGCTACAACTATCTCTAATAACCCCAGCTTCCTTCATTTCCCGTAACATATCTTTAGCATACTGATAGTGAGCTGGTGGTATAGGCCTGTATCTCTCTTTTATAGGTGGATCGTCTCCCGTGGGTATGCGATGGTGTACCCCTTTTATCCGCCCAAAGTCTAATGGATGCTTACTAAAGACCCGTTCATATTCCTTCACCACCCGATAAACTCCGTGCCTTTGGTTAGAAGGGGTGGAATCAGTGCCGACATGCAGCTTCTGACACCAGTCCTCCAGCTGTCCCTTGGAGCTGTTGTCCTCCGCCTGGTCGGACGGGGTCAAGGGTTCCACTGCCTGAATTGAGTTGTTGTTGACAGTGAACAACTTGGCAACAGTAGCATATCTGGGTAGCTTGACCTCTTCCTCTCCACAGTTTAAAACACGTACAGGTACCCTCCCTTTGCGTACATCAACTATCCCCCTGGCTGTCAGGACTGTGGGCCTACTATCTGAGTACATGGGCTCTACCATTGCCTGGTAATCCTGCCCTCTGAGGCCTATAGCTGCCCGACACCAAATAATCACTTCACTTCTTGGGGGTAACACAATGGGGAATGGGTCGCTTACCCGTACACTGCCGATTTCTCCACCAGACAACTCTACCTGTTGTCTCTGCAGAAGGGCTTTGATTTCTTTCTGTAGGACCCTCTGCTGCCCGATGCTGGCAGTTTCTGCAACCTGCTGGAGCAAGAAAAGAACTTCTCCTAGACAATTTTCAACAACATTAGTACCTAATATCATTGTTGGATTTCTTTCACGACAATCAGTATCCACCACAATAAGTCCTTGGCCCTTTAGCTTCTCCCTCCCCACCTTTATCGTCACCTCCTTGTACCCTACTTGTGATACCGGCTGTCCATTAGCAGCATATATAGTAAGGTCTGGGTCTGGGCGAGTGAGCTCAGAATCGGCCCAAAATCTTTTGTAAAGGATATGCGGGATCGTCGTCACCTGTAAGCCAGTGTCCAATAGAGCAAGTGTGGGAATGCCATCTAGCACGATAGATAGGAATGGTCGTCCTCCCACATATCTATCGCGCCAGTTCGATGGGCCTGGTTGTTTTATTCCTGGTGGCCGGCCCGCTGCCCCAGGAGTCGCTGGTTTAAAGGACATGACCTGGCAAAGTGGCCCGCCTCGTTACAACGGCGGCAGATAGGTTATCCTGAGGAGTCGTAGCGGTCGTTGGGTCTTCCTCTGGGCGGTAGGTTCCTCCTTCCTCGCATCCACGGGATGTCCTCCGGGCTGTCAGCCAACTGGATCTTCTCCGACGACTGTGGTTTCTGCTGGAGTTGCATGGCCTTTAGTAGCATGGCCACATCTTTTGTCAGCTGCTGTACCTGGGAACGCAAGTCATCAAAGGCACCAGGTATTACAGCCTGTCCATTGATTTCTGCTGGAGTTAAGGAAAGGGACGCCACCTCTGAGGGAGAGGTGATGGCTTGCCGCGGTTGAGGTGCAGGGTCTGTAGTCACAGGGACTCGCAGTGCTCTAATGGCCCGGTTCTTCAGAGTTACAAAGTCTAGACTCGGATGCTCCATGACCCATAGACGCAGCTGTGTTTGATGAATTGGTGAATGTAGCCCCTCAAGAAACTGTTCAATTAACATTTTATATTTCTCTCGTGCACTTTCAGGATCTACCTGTTTTACAGCCTGCAGCGCCTCCTGAAGGTTCAATGCATAATCCCGTATGCTATCCTGCGGTCTTTGTTTGCAGTTGTAAAACCTCATTCTTAGCTCAGCTATAGTACGAGTTTCAAAAGCAGCTTTTAAATTAGCAAATATCTGGGTTATTGTCCTTTTATCTGTATTCAGCCAGGATTTAACCTCTCGCTCTGCTGCACCCGTCAGTTGCCCCAGCAAAACAGACACTTTTTGCTTGTCAGTCATAGAGTATATATCCAGGAAATTGCACATCTTTTCTCTAAATTCAGCTAGGGTATTGGGTTCCCCAGCATATTGCGGTAACCATGCCGCCCCTGGGACATACGGCAGAGCAAGCGGCATGATCGGGGCTACAGCTTCAGGTGCTGCAGCTGCTCCAGCGGCATCAGCATCGCCTTGCATCTCCATCCTCACTGTGGCGCAGTTAGTTTTTCAAATGCTCAAAATTGCGGCAAAGTTCAGTTATTAAACAGTTTTCAAGGCACACGTTACCCAGGGTTACTGGGCCTTGTCCAGATCCTGTTCGTGACGCCAAAAGCTGACCTGCCCCAGGGCCGTGGGGTACTCGGTTCCGGGTGTTGGTTAATGGGATTATGTCATGGGGGCCTGTGCCCGGTTCCGTGGCCCTGGTGGTTGCTGAAAGTCAATAAATAATAAAAATAAAAAAAAAATAAAAAAATAAAAAAAATAATAAAGAAAATAAATAAATAAAAGTATTTCGTGACGCCACCTACGGTTCCAGTATGGTTACTGGGGTTGCAGGTCAGACCTCTGGGGTGATGGTTAGGCAGCCAGTTGTTTACGCTTCCCGTAGGTGAAGCGGGGTCCCCAGGGCAGTTTTAGTAGTACACAGATATGGCGGTTTTTCTTCACAGCCTTTTCAACTGTCACTTTAGTGCAGCAGCCTATGGCTCCTCAGATGAAGAAATAAAGTGCATCACACCAATTCATTAACGCTGACCAGATTTTACTTGCAGGTGTTAAAAAGGGGTTCAGTTTCTGATGTTACAGTTTTTGGTGATCTGGGAACAGTTCAGGATCTCTGCACCAGGTCAGTTGTGTGGCCTCCCTGCTGCGCTATGTTTCTCCTTGGTACTAGGCTGCCTGTAGCTTTACCTTGTCCCTCTCTCACTGTCTTCACCTGTATGGCAGGCGGCGGGAGCTTCTCTAAGGGGCACTGCTGTACTCACTGCGATCCCTAAGCTCTGTCTAGCGGCTTTGCCTTCAGGTGCTGCTGCGGCCAGGAGATCTGCAGTCTCCCTGGCCCCCGGTCTTTATTGCTGGGCAGATTAGATCCCTCACAATCTCGGACGCCGGTGTCCGATAATCAGCGCTGTTCCTTGGGAATGAACCGGTCTGGCTCCACCTCCCCGGTCACTCCTCTTTTGCCTCACTCTTGATCCCTCAGGCGGTCACACAGTTACTTGTGCGGGCTAAGCACTGCCCTCTCCATTTTGATGTCTCCCCTCACTCTCTGCTCGCACAGTCTCCTTTTCTCTAACTGTCAACTGTCTCTCTGACTCCGCCTCCAAACCTGGCTTTAAAGGGGACCTCACCTGAACTCGACTTGTAGAGCTCCCCCTCCAGGCTTGGAGTGGAAATGTTGGATGTGGGATTACCTAATGTGGAGATCCTTCCCTGCCCAGGTACAGGTATATTTGTGGCAACTGAACCCTGGGGTGCCACACTATTTAGTGTAAGTATATCACATAAAATCTCAACAAAATACATTTACGTTTGTGGGTCTCATGTGTAGAGGTTCATGGGATATGAATACTTTTTCAAGGCACTGCATACAGCTGCCAAAAATAGCAGCACATAAATAAAATTTCAGGGAAATTATCAAATTTTAATTGCTCACCTGTAGTTTGTTATGATTGGGTAGATTGATATACAGAGCTAGAAAATGGAGATATATCACAAAATGAGTTGACCCCTGACATTTTTGTAAATATTTTATTATATCTTTTCATAGGACAACACTGAAGATATAACACTTTGATACAATATAAAATAGTCAGTGTACAAGTTGTATAACAGTGTAAATTTTGAGTGCCCTCTAAATAACTCAACACACAGCCATTAATGTCTAAACTGTTGGAAACAAAAGTGTGTACACCCCTAAGTGAAAATGGCCAAATTGTGTCCAATTAGCAATTTTTATGTGACTCATTTATGCATTAGTGTTACAGGGTTTAAGGTGTGAATAAGGAGCAGGTGTATCAAATTTGTTGTTATCGCTCACACACTCTCTCATACTGGTCACTGGACGTTAAACATGGCACCTCATGGCAAAGAATTCTCTAAAGATCTGAAAAATAAGAATTGTTGCTTTATAGAAAGATAACCTAGGCTATAAGAAGATTGCCAGCACCCTGAAATTGAGCTGTAGCATGGTGGCCAAGACCAATCAACGGCTTAGAAAGGCAGGTTCTGCTCAGAACAGGCCTCACCTTGGTTAATAAAAGAAGTTGCGTGGGGGGGCGGAGCCGGACATGCCTGAGTAAAGACGCTGTTTCCTTGAGCTACTCTCTACAATCCCCCATAAAGCCGGTTTTTATATCTAAAATGGGCAAATCTTCAGTCAAAAAGGTCAAGCCTCACACCCCAACATGACCACCCTATTCTCAGAGCGAGATTGGAGCTTACCTTACCCAATCTCGGGAGCCTGGGGTAGTATCACAGCCAGGGCGGGTGTTGAGGCCTGCAGATCCTGCTCCTGTATTGGGACCGATGCCAGAGATTACAGTAGCCTCAGAGATTTGGAAGAGGGGAGAAGCAGCGGGGAACACCCGTGAAGCAAAGGGGCTCACAGTCAGCTCCATGGTAGCGGCTGGAACCAGCAGACATTCTGCACAGGGAGAAGTGGTGAAGCCGGCGGTGCCATTCCAAGATGGCAGCCGCACACATGGGGAGCTGGGCGACGGTTAAGCAGAAGAGGACGGGACACCCGCAGCCATAACCTCGCCTGCGACACGCCCCGCTGCGACTCTGCAGGGACTGGAGAGCTCTCACAAACCACGTGGCAATCGAGCGGTTGTGGCCGGTTAGAGCGGGGCGCACATGTGCTCAGGCACAGGCACTGACTCACCGCTTCAGCCCCAGGCAATGGAGAAGCTGTCGCCGCGCTGAGCAGCAGTGGAGAAGATGACATCATCCCTGCATACAGGTGCTGTAGATAGAGGGGAGGAGAGGGCTGCATTTAACCCCAATAGACTGCCTGTGGGCAACCCACAGGCGCTGAGTCTGGAGGGGGACCTGGTGAAGGGGGCCAAAACCAGGGACTGTGGCACCATCCTTAATACTTCTCCCTTACTGGAGGCCTCAGGGTCCATAGGGAGCTTTGGGGTTGGAGAGAGGCCACATAGTCCCCTGGTGGAAACTAATGAGTCCTGGTGAATCCCCCAGAGGAAGACATCCCCCACCCATTCAGAGAGCTGGTCCATGGGCTCCTCCTGGGCAGAGAGCCTGACAGGCCCGGATGGGGAGCTGGATAGGGGCACACTGATGCCCGTGAACAGAGGGCCCAGGGCGCTGGGGTCCCCCCCCACTCCGACTTGCGGCAATGCCACAGGCATGGGAAGGTATAAACAACCCCGAAGGAACGCAGAAATTGATATATGGTCCAGCTCAACAGGACTCCTTTTGTGCATATCCCAACATGTCTCATACTGCCGCCTCCATGGGTGAGGACCGTCCGGCATCCTTGGCAGATCTGCGGTGACTGCTACAAGCGATTCCCACCAAGAATGATATTGCAGCGTTGGCCAATCAAGTGGTAGCGGAATGTAAGCAAGATTTTATCCAACTGCGGAATGAACTTTCCTCACTTACTCATAGGGTCGATGCCCTTGATGAGCGGCAATCAAATTCTCAGGTTTCTATTCAATCTATCCAGGAGTCAGTAAAGAACCAATCTAAGCAAATATTTGCCCTCCAACAACATGTGGATGATTTGGAAAAACAGAAATAGAAGGAACAATCTACGTGTTAGAGGCCTCCCTGAGTCCATTGCCGCTCCTGATATTCCCGCAGTCCTCCACTCCATTTTTAATAGCTTACTAAAGAGGCCACCTGGAGCCCCTCTTGAACTTGACAGAGCTCACAGGGCCCTTCGCCCCCCAAATCCAGAGGACCCCTGCCCAAGAGATGTCGTGTGCAGGGTGCTCTTTTTCACCGCCAAAGAGGCCATCTTACAAGCTGCTCAGAGGAAACAAAACCTATCATACAATGGCTCTGCCATCCGCGTAATGCCGGATCTTTCAAGGCACACACTAGCCCAGCGTGCTACTCTTAAGCCCCTTCTGGATATCCTAAAAGAAAAGGGTCTACCGTTCCGGTGGGGATTCCCATTTTCCTTATCGGTACAGAAGGACTCGCGGTGGTGGGTCTTGCGTTCCCCAGAGGACTTGCCAGCACTCATCTCGGGCTTGGGTCTGCCTCCAATCTTCATCCCAACATGGCCTACCACCCTGCTCCAGCCTTGGGTCCCCAGGGGATGAGCCGGCATCCCAGGCCAATCCCACCTGCAGAGCCCAGTAGGGGGCTACCCCCGAGAAGAGAAAGGGGTTGCAGAGCGGGCCGTCCTCGGCCGACGACATAGATGAGCCCAGATGCTGCACCTGCCTTTTTGACCTATACCTTTTACAGTTATTTAAGTTAACTGACATTTTCATGTTACCTTAAAGTCTACTCATTGCCCATATTGCATAAGCATTTGATACATTTGCCGGTGTTTATGGTTATCTCTAATGTTTTAGGTATATTTCGAGCTCTGCTCTGTTATGTCTGACATCTTTTTTCCCCAAATAGGTTGGGATCCTCTGTCCTGCCTAGAGGAGGCGGATATGTTCCCTTGGAATGTTTGTTCAGACTTAGGGGTACTTTGCACACTACGACATCGCAGGTGCGATGTCGGTGGGGTCAAATTGAAAGTGACGCACATCCGGCATCGCAGGCGACATCGTAGTGTGTAAAGCCTTGATGATACGATTAACGAGCGCAAAAGCGTCATAATCGTATCATCGGTGTAGCGTCGGCGTAATCCATAATTACGCTGACGCGATGGTTCGACGTTGTTCCTCGCTCCAGCAGCAGCACACATCGCTGTGTGTGAAGCCGCAGGAGCGAGGAACATCTCCTACCGGCGTCACCGCGGCTCCCGTAGGATATGCGGAAGGGAGAAGGTGGGCGGGATGTTTACATCCAGCTCATCTCCGCCCCTCCACTCCTATTGGCCACCTGCCGTGGGACATTGCAGTGACGCCGTACGACCCGCCCCCTTAATAAGGAGGCGGGTCGCCGGCCAGAGCGACGTCCCAGGACAGGTGAGTCCATGTGAAGCTGCCATAGTGATAATGTTCGCTACGGCAGCTATCACAAGGATATCGCAGCTGCGACGGGGGCGGGGACTATCGCGCTCGGCATCGCAGCATCGGCTTGCAATGTCGCAGCGTGCAAAGTACCCCTCAGACTATTGTGCAAGGTCTTTATGCCTGCTGTTCTTTTTGTTTTTTTCCCTGCTACACTTTTCCCAGCTCAAGTCTTTTCTTCTACTTACCACTGGCGGCCGGGCTGATCGTGTTCGATCCCTTCTCTCATATATCTCGAATGTCTCATTCCTTTATAGATGGCGGACCTAACCATCGCTTCTTTTAATGCCAAGGGCCTCAATGTTCTGGAGAAACGGACACAGATTCTTTACCACCTTCATAAACGGAAGGTGAGAATAGTATGTTTCCAGGAGACCCATTTTAAACAAGGTCATGCCCCATTATTAAAAATAAGTACTACCAGACATGGGTATCCTCAGATAACCCAGACTCTCGTTCTAAAGGTGTGGTGATAGCCATTCATAAATGCCTCCCACACCAAATCTTAAAGCGCATGTCAGATAGTCTTGGACGATATATTATCCTCTCGCTGAAGGTGGGGGACCAAACATTCACAATAATTAACGCGTATGCCCCAAATCAAAAACAGGACAGCTTTGTTGCTCGTTTGGTCGACGCCGCAATCCCCTTGATACAAGGTACTGCAATTTTATGCGGCAACCTCAACGTCACTCTTGACCCCACGTTGGATAATTCCAGGGGGAAATCTAGCATTGCATACACTACCATTAAACGTATCAAAAAAGCTTTATTGCGCATCCAATTGTTCGACACTTGGAGACTAAAACACCCGTCGGACAGATACTATAGTTTCTATTCCCACACACAAGACTCATATAGTCGTATAGACTACATACTACTACATACTACTACAGCACAATGCTCTCCCCTGGATTCAACATACTGGGATGAATAGCATACTGTGGTCAGACCACGCGCCTGTCTATTGTACGATTGAAATCCCCTCTCTCTCGGCCCCCAGAGGGTCATGGCGGCTGAATGAGTCGTTCCTGCTGGATGAGCTCTGTGTTACCGATGTTCAGACCTCTATCACAAGGTTCATAGGACCACTCAGTGGATGACACAGCCACCACTTATAAGTGGGAAGCATTGAAGTGCGTCCTACGAGACATTTTTATTAAACATGGGTCCTGAATTAAAAAAGAAAGGGCCCAGGACATAGTAAAAGCTCTTCATAGGGTCTCTGAACTGGAGCTCATCCACAAGCGATCCTTATCGGCCGCAAACTTACAAGCTCTTCTACAAGCTAGGATAGAGGTAAAACAACTGTTAGATTTTTCATATAAGTGCTTACTACAGTTGGGGAAGGGGAGGTTCTATTAGTTTGGGGACAAGCCAGGTAGATTGCTGGCCAATGCGCTGAGAGAAAGGAGAGCCCATACTCTCATTCCTTGCATCAAAAATTCACGCGACAAACTACTTTATGCCACCCATTACATCTCAAATACCTTTCAAGACTTTTATTCCAAGCTGTACAATTTACCTGTCGAGCCCCCTGAGTCGAACGATGGATGTCCTTCAATGCCCTCACCCTTTAAACGTCTCAACAGTTCTATAATTGAAGACCTAGAAAGCCCATTCTCATTGGAGGATATATTGGCGGTGATTCATGACACACCTGGTAACAAGAGTCCTGGTCCCGATGGGCTCCCCGCCAAGTTTTACAAATCCTTTTCAGAACAGTTAGCACCCTTAATGCTTCTCTCCTTCAATTCAATTTCAGACTCTGTCCCTTTCCCGCCCCACTCCACCACGGCCCATATCTCTCTGCTCCATAAGGCTGGAAAAGACTCCACGGCGTGTAGTAGTTTTAGACCTGTATCACTCCTTAATGTAGATTTAAAAATATATGCCAAGCTTTTGGCAAATAGACTTGGCCCTCTGCTCCCAGACCTTATTCATTTAGACCAGGTCGGATTTGTCCCGGGCAGGGAGGCGAGGGACAATACCATAAAGACACTGGATCTAATCCAACACGCACATATTAAAAAACTTTCTTTGATGTTGCTATCTCTGGATGCCGAGAAGGCTTTTGACAGAGTCTCCTGGCAATCACTTTCAAAGACACTGGAACATATAGGCCTGGGACCAGATTTTTCATCTAAAATCATGGCTTTATACCATTCTCCGACTGCTTATCTCAAGATTAATGGTACTCTGTTGAGACCCTTCTCCATCCAGAACGGGTGTCCCCTGTCACCATTATTATATATTTTAGTTATGGAATACTTGCTGTCAGCCATTAGGAACAACCCAGATATACAGGGAATCAGGACCGCTAGCCGGATTGCTGGAGCCATGTACTGTGGTTTGATGAAACCAAGCTAAACCTGCCTTTCGACATGCCTTTCGTGCAAATGACTTCCTCGGGGGACCAACATGCAGCTTAACATGGGGATTTAATCGCCTCTCTCTGTCTTAACCTGCTCTTAAAACTTTGTTATTGTCTATACCCTGTTATACTTCGTGTCTGACCAATTAAAAATAAAAAACTTTTTTTATGTGCACTAGCGCTGTTGATTGATGACTATGTGATTATGGGGTATAGTGTTCATTAGGCAAATTTAAAGACTTCTGTCTCCGTTTTGATACATTTTCAAAATATCGTTGCTCATTTTGGACGCAAGTTGTTTGTCATTCCTGAGGCAGCACAGATTGCTACGTGTGACACCCCGGGAAGACGAACAACAGCGTTCCTGTGTCCTCCGGAAATGAGGTGGGAGTGACATTAATGCGGCTGCTCTCCGCCCCTTCGCTTCTATTTGTGGCCCGCTGTGTAAAGTTGCTGTGACGCCGTACGAACTTCCCCCTTAAACATAAGTTTGTTCGCCGGCCACAGCAACGTCGTTAGTAAGGTATGTTCGTGTGACGCATACTAGCGATATTATTCGCCACGGGCAGGGATTTGCCCGTGATGCACGCACGGCGGGGGAGGGTGCGAGCACTAGCGACATTGCTAGCGATGTCGCTGTGTGTAAAGCAGCCTTTATACTGTAAAATTGCACAATTTGGTGTGGCCTTTTATTGTGGCCAACCTAAGGCACACCTGTAAAATAATTATGTTGTCTAATCAGCATCTTGATATGCCACACCTATGATGTGGATGTATTATTTTGGAAAGGGATTAGAGCTCACTAACAGATTTTAAGAGAAAAAGTCCTTTTGTGTACACAAAAGAATGGGAGCAAAAATAAAAGTGTTGCTTTTATATTTTCAGATGGTATACTCAGGATGTGTTTAGTATATCATATACTGTACTATAACATTTTATTTTATTGCTGTGAAGTTGTCGTTTACAATGATAATTTGGTTGATCAAGTATGTTTGAAAAACTACACAAAAATATTCATATAATATAATTCATATAATATTCAGATAACAAGTAAATCTATGCTTATATTTGACCACCTTTAGGAGTATAGAAAAGCACCACCTACCTTGCTTTACTGCACATCTAAAAACGTATATATAGTTTAAAATAGCAATACATAAGCATAATATGTACTACGTATGACCATTACAAACTCTCATCTAAACTGGTCTGAGTGCTGTCAGTTTTTTCCATGAGCAGCACACAGCCAGAGTTAAACGTGTTCTCCGATTTTAAAGGGAAACTGTCACCAGTTTTTGAACCTATGAATAGGGACGGGTGAACCCGAACTGTAAAGTTTGGTGTCCGTACCAAACACATGATGTTCGTGCACATGAACACGAACACAAGCTTTTTGGTACGGTCGTGTTACAGTTTGTGTTACAGCTCTGGTCCAGGGGCTGTTAAAAAAAAGCACGTTATTAAAAAAACATTCTGATCATACTTTCAGGTCCCGCGACGTCCTGCAGGCTCTGCCTCCCAGCGCTTCTGCTAACGCATCCGTCCGATCATTGCTGTTCCTCCGGAAAGCACCTCTGGCTAAACGGACCTGCCATGACCGTGATGTCATACCCATGTGACCAGTCATGTGTGAATGTTGTATTACTTCATTGGCTACACACTGGGCACATGAGTATGACGTCATGACAGGTCCTGGCGCCCTGTAATGCGAGTCTCATCGCATCACGGTGCACAATCTCCCGACGGCAGCGGGTCAGCTGCATGTATTTCCACAGTTGTGACGCTCCTGTCCTGAGAGTGGGGTGATGCAATACGAGACGCAAGTGCAATCATCCCCTCACTATCAGCCCTGCTTCATCGCTCTGTCCAGAATGATGTAGCAGGCTAACATGGCTCTCTGTGCTTCTCACTGTGTGTAGACTGTGTCTGTGCACAGTGATGAAGCTGAGTTGACATTGCGCTTTGTTTCTCACTGTGTATAGACTGTCTGTGCACAGTGATGAAGCAGACATGGCTGTCCCTGTGGATTAAAGGTGGAGTCTCTTTTTGTTTTATTTCTAATAAAAAAAAATTCTCTGTCTTGTGTTTTTTTACTGTTTCTTAGAAATTCATGGTGGCCATGTCTAATTTGGCGTGACACCATGAATTTCGGGCTTAGTACCATCTGAGAATACAAAGCTGGTATTAACCCCTTTATTACCCAGCGAGCCACCCCCATCACGGCCACTGGAGGAGCCAGGTAAAGCTCCCTTGAAATGATGCTAAGAAACAATGCGCCATTTACAGGGGCGGCTGCGTGCTGCAGAGAATCCCATCCCCCAGCTTCCTGGCTTTACCTGACTGGCAATCAAAATACAGCGGGCGCCCACGAATTTTTTTTTTTAATTATTTTATTAAATAAAAAAAAATTAATGGGCTTCCCTGTATTTTGATTGCCAGCCAAGGTAACGCCAGGCAGATGGGGGTGGCAGCCCGTAGCCATCTGATTTATCTGCGCTGAGAATCAAAAATACCACGGAGCACTAAGTCATTTCTTTAATGATTTATTTATTTTCACAGTACTGTAATGTCAGGCAATCAAAATACAGGGAAGTCCATTTTTTTAGTTATTTAAATAAATAATTAAAAAAAAAATACATGGGCTCCCGCTGCATTTTTTTGTATTGCTAGCTAAGAGTAAACCAAGCAGCTACTGGCTGTTAACCCCAACTTGTTGGTGTAACTTAACTGGCAATGGAAAATCCAGGAAAGCATTTTTATTTTTTTTTACGTTTTTGCCAAAAAACAAAAAAAAAATTACATGGGCTTTGCCATATTTTTGTATGCTAGCCAGGTACAGCAGGCAGGTACGGGCTGCCCCCAAACCTCAGCTGCCTATTTGTACCCAGCTGGGAACTAAAAAAAATAAGGCAAAGGCCTTTTTTAATTATTTCATGAATTTCATGAAATAATTAAAAAAAAAATCGACATAGGCTTTGCCCCATTTTTGTGTCCAGCCAGGTACAACTGATCAGTTGGAGATTGGAATCCGCAGCACAGGTTGGCCCGAGCTTTCTGGGTCCCTCTGCTGCGAATTGCAGTCTGCAGCCGCTCCAGAAAATGGCGCTTTCATAGAAGCGCCATCATCTGGCGCTGTATCCAACTCTTTCAGCAACCCTGAAGCCAAGTGGCTTGCTGGGTAATAGTGGGTTAATACTAGCTTTGTTTTACTAGCTAGTATTAAGCCAGAGATTCTTAATGTCAGGCAAATTTGACCCGGCCATTAAGAATCTCCAATAAAGGGTTAAAAAAAAGACACCACACAGAGAAAAAATACTTTAATAGAAATAAATACACAGACACACTTAGAGACTCCATGTTTATTACTCCCTGTCAGCCCTCCACGATCCTGGTCTCCTGTCTTCTTTCTCTTTCAACCCATGCAGCTCTGCTACATCAGACAGCACTGCATGGGAGGAAGAACGCTGCTGCTCCGTGCAGTCTAATCACTCAGTGAGTGAGCAGAGGCTGTAAGCAGTGACGTCACCGCTGCCACCGTTACTATAGCAATGGCAATCTCCGATCACGTGATTCCCGATGCTGCTATTTATCAGCTATGACAGCGGGTCCCTGCATGTGGGTTGACTCTGTAAAGAGCGCCCACATGCAGAAACGGGGAAGCTGACCATGTGCCAGAGCATTTCGCTGGTACACGGAGATGCTGGAATGATCACCGCGTACCGGAGAGATGCACTGACAGGACCTAGCATGACGTCTAGCCATGTGACCAGTATGTAGCCAATGAGATAATAGACATGTGACTGGTCACATGCTTTTTTTGACGTCACGGAAGGTCCTATAATCAGTGCTGGTTACCTGGAGGATGCAGCGATTATTGGAAGGAAAAGCGGCGGGAGACAGAGTGCAGGACGCGTTGTGGGGACCTGTAAGTGTTATGGCAATGTTTATTAATTGTATGTGTACATGTATAATGTGTTTTTATGTGTTTGTGTTTGCCTCCCATTGTTTTCAATGGGGTTCGAATGGTTTGTCGAACGATTCGACGAACCGAACCAAACTCGAACGCTAGGGGGGTGGCTTATCTCTACTCATTAGTGTTTGGGTTAGCAGGAGTTAATCTCTGCTATTCTGCTGGTTACCATTTGGATCGCATGTTCTGGGAGACCAATCACAGTTACTCCCCACCTTTTTCAGATGGAGGTATCTGTCTTTTCATGCCGACTATAGTTTTTGCTAATCCGGTCCATGTGCAGTTGTATTCCTGTTGCTGATGATTTAGTGTGTGCTACTTGGTGTGCTGTGGAAATCCTGTTATCATCTGGTTATTTCCTCCCTGCTCTTTATTTCTTCCTGACCATGTATTGTCTTATATCTTCATGTGTGCTAGCTGTGTGATTTAGTTTTGGTTTCCCTGTTTGTCCATGTCTGTGGATTAAACCACACCTGTCCCGGTCCTCCCCTTGGGTGAGAAAGAGGGGGTATTAGAATAGGGCTGGCCAGGAGCTGGGCAAAGAAGGTGGCCCAGACATCATCATCATAAGACATATCTCCAGGAGAGGGGACAGTTAGGGTCCCCTAGCCTGAGGGCCAGTCTAGGAACCCCAATCCCCTGTTATCCCCTTAGACCCTGTTCCTGTCACAGAGTGTAAAGGATAACCAACAATAGGAATATACTGTTAGCCCCAATAACAATAAAGGTAAAAACAAGCTAACATTGGGGTAATAGAGTAAAGGGGGCTTTACACGCAACAACATCACTAACGAGATGTCGTTGGGGTCACGGAATTCGTGACGCACATCCGGCCTCGTTAGCGACGTCGTTGTGTGTGAAAGGCAGGAACGACCGTTAGTGATAAAAAATACTCACCTAATCGTTGATCGTTGACACACAGTTCTAATCCCAAATATCGTTGCTGTTACAGGACGCAGGTTGTTCGTCGTTCCTGCGGCAGCACACATCGCTATGTGTGACACTGCAGGAATGAGGAACAACACCTTACCTGTGGCCGCCAGCAATGAGGAAGAAAGGAGATGGGTGGGATATTCCGGCTGCTCATCTCCACCCCTCCGCTTCTATTGGGCGGCTGCTTAGTTACGCCGCTGTGACGCCAAACGAACCTCCCCCTTAGAAAAGAGGCAGTTCGCCGGCCACAGCGACGTCGCTAGGCAGGTAAGTATGTGTGACGGGTGTTAGCGATGTTGTGCGCCACAGGCAGTGATTTGCCCGTGATGCACAACCTACGGGGGCGGGTTAATTAACCCGATGTGTACTGCAGCTACATGTCACAGTGCAGAGAGCAGGGAGCCGCGCACACTGCTTAGCGCTGGCTCCTTGCTCTCCTAGCTACAGTACACATAGGGTTAATTACCCGATGCGTACTGCAGCTACATGTGCACAGAGCAGGAGCCGGCACTAGCAGCAAGAGTGGCGGAGGCTGGTAACGAAGGTAAATATCGGGTAACCAGGGAAAGGTCTTCCCTTGGTTACCCGATGTTTACAGTGGTTACAGCTTTCCGCAGCTGCCAGACGCCGGCTCCTGCTCCCTGCTCGCTTCATTTCATCGCTCTCTCGCTGTCACACACAGCGATGTGTGCTTCACAGCGGGAGAGCGATGACGACAAAATGAAGCAGGACATTCAGCAACGAGCAACGACCTCACAGCAGGGGCCAGCTCGTTGCTGGATGTCACACACAGCGACAGCGACGGGACGTCACTGCAACGTCACAGAAAATGGTGACGTAGCAGCGACATCGTTGTCGTCGTCGCTGTGTGTGACACCACCTTAAGAGTCCTTTCGACTTGCATGGGAGCAGCAAAAAAGTTGAGTCAATGCACTCATAATTTGTATGGTTGCCATAGGTAGTTCACACTTAGGTAGTTCACTCATTAAGGTAATTTACTCTTAAACATTATTCTATTATGTTGTTCACCTTTATCACATTGCAGTATAATCACAGCTTGTGAAGGGATTTATTTAGTTTTCTTTAAAAACTGCTACAGGTCTACTTTTAGTTCCACTCTGAAACTCTCCAGCATGTATTGCTTACTTAATAGAAGCACAATGCAGCGCTGTGCCAATTCCAATTCAGGAAACCTTTACTTCAAGGAAAAGAAAGTTTCCCTTCGTTTGAGTGACATTTTTAATTAGTGGTCACAACCATTCACTGAAACTGCATTCTGATGTTAATAGAGAGGGGAACTTATCATTTGTTTTCCACTGCTGCAGTTATGTCTTAATTATGATCAATTAAGACTTCGCGTCTAAAGGAAATCCTTTTCTTCATTGAATACAGTAACAAAAATTTCATTACAGCATCTATCTGATCCAAACATCAACAAGTGAACCTGTAAATAGATTGCCAGAGAATATATGATATCAAACATAAACTATTAGTACCTATTATCAAGCCCTCACTGATTAGATTAAAGCCAAATACTGCAGTTATTCCCAAACTGGGATGGAAAGAAGTCACTTCAGATCTCTGCATTAGTTTGGCATATTTGAATACAGTATTTATTGTTCTTTATATTAGGAGATATAACACAGGACAAAAACTAATTACAAATGAGTCAGTGAAGGCCGAAGATATAGTAAAGTAGCACAAATATACACATATTCATTTACATAGCCTTTACAGATTATATTATATATATATATATGTATATATATATATATACATATATATATATATATATATATATATATATATATATATATATATATATACCAAGCCTGTCCCACCTCTACCCTTCCTTAAGGGGGCTTTACGCGCTGCGACATCGCTAATGCGGAGTCGTTGGGGTCACGGAATTTGTGACGCACATCCGGCCGCATTAGCGATGCCGTTGCGTGTGACACCGATAAGCGATTTTACATCGTTGCAAAAACGTGCAAAATCGCTAATCGGCGACATGGGGGTCCATTCTTAAAAATCGTTACTGCAGCAGTAAAGAAGTTGTTCCTCGTTCCTGCGGCAGCACACATCGCTGCGTGTGACGCCGCAGGAACGAGGAAGCTCCCCTTACCTGCCTCCCGGCCGCTATGAGGAAGGAAGGAGGTGGGCGGGATGTTACGTCCCGCTCATCTCCGCCCCTCCGCTGCTATTGGGCGGCGGTTCAGTGACGCTTCAGTGACGTCGCTGTGACGCCGCACGGACCGCCTCCTTAGAAAGGAGGCGGTTCGCCCGTCACAGCGACGTCGCCGGACAGGTAAGTATGTGTGACGGCTCTGGGCGATGTTGTGCGGCACGGGCAGCGATTTGCCCGTGTCGCGCAACAGATGGGGGCGGGTACCCACACTAGCGATATCGGGACCGATATCGCAGTGTGTAAAGTAGCCTTTAGTCTCCCTTGCTTTAAAATGCACACTGTCTGTACTCCTTATCCCTGGAACCTCCAAGTAGCTGTCAAGTACTTCTCCACCTGGCTTCTTCATTTTCTCTCTTCTGATATTCGACCCATCAGCATCCCCATTGACACCCCCCAGTCAGCAGACTCCAAACTTCTGTTACTTGGTTCCTCCTTTGGTATACCAAAATGGGGCTCCACATCCCAGCATCTATCAACCTACAGTGTAACATGGTGGTGGCAGTGTCGTTATGAGTGCTCTTACTGTCGATGAGCTCCATTAATTGATGGTATAATGAATGCGCAGATGTACTGCTCTATATTGAAAGAGATGCTACCCGCACTCCATGCCCTTGGAAAACGTGTACTTTCCCAACATGACAATGATCTAAAGCACACCTGTTGCAATTCTGAAGAAACATATTGTGAAAGTGATTGAGTGGAGAATTCTATAGAGACAAATTGAGCATCACTCTCCATCCAGCATCCAGGCTCTAAAAGCATTCGTTTTTGTAAAATGAAAAAAGAAGATTGGTGTCTGTCCTTAAAATTCATGGCGGTAATATAAAATAGTAGCAGTTTTTGATGTGGGCTGTACTAATTAATTTTTTAATCAACTAATTTGAGTGAAACTGATGATTATGTTAAGATAGTTATATTATTAATCTTATGTGTTGGAAAAAAATGTTCTATGAAACTCAGTCTTGTCAAAATTTTGGAAATTGTTCTTGTATTCAGTGAGATATTGATTAACATCTTACTTTTCAAAAGGGGTGTACTCATTTATGCTGAGCACTGCATATTGTGGATATAAAAAGTCTACACACCCCTGTTTAAATGCCAGAACATTTTCTACCATCAATGTTATTTATAATCTGTACAATTCAATGGAAAAACAAACTGAAATATTTTCAAATGGACAAAGAAAAATTAAAATATTGTGGTTATATACAGTACAGACCAAAAGCTTGGACACACATTCTCATTCAAAGAGTTTTCTTTATTTTCAGGACTCTGAAAATTGTAGATTCACATTGTAGGCATCAAAACTATGAATTAAAACATGTGGAATGAAATACTTAAAAAAGTGTGAAACAACTGAAAATATGTCTTATATTCTAGGTTCTTCAAAGTAGCCACCTTTTGCTTTCATTACTACTTTGCACACTCTTGGCATTCTCTTGCTGAGCTTCAAGAGGTAGTCACCAGAAATGTTGTTCCAACAGTCTTGAAGGAGTTCCCAGAGATGCTTAGCACTTGTTGGCCCTTTTGCCTTCACTCTGCGGTCCAGCTCACCCCAAACCATCTCGATTGGGTTCAGGTCTGGTGACTGTGGAGACCAGGTCATCTGGCGTAGCACCCCATCACTCTCCTTCTAGGTCAAATAGCCCTTACACAGCCTGGAGGTGTGTTTGGGGTCATTGTCCTGTTGAAAAATAAATGATGGTCCAACTAAACGCAAACTGGATGGAATAGCACACCACTGCAAGATGCTGTGGTAGGCATGCTGGTTTTGTATGCCTTCCATTTCTGAATAAATCCCCAGCAGTATCACCAGCAAAGCACCCCCACACCATCACACCTCCTCCTCCATGCTTCACGGTGGAAACCAGCCATGTAGAGTCCATCCATTCACTTTTTCTACAAAGACATGGTGGTTGGATCGAAAGATCTCAAATTTGGACTCATTAGACCAAAGCACAGATTTCCACTGGTCTAATGTCCATTCCTTGTGTTCTTTAGCCCAAACAAGTCTCTTCTGCTTGTTGCCTGTCCTTAGCAGTGGTTTCCTAGCAGCTATTTTACCATGAAGGCCTGCTGCACAAAGTCTCCTCTTAACAGTTGTTCTAGAGATGAGAAGGTGTGTCCAAACTTTTGGTCTGTACTGTAAATATTCACACCCTTAAACTAGTACTTTGTTGATGTCCCATTTGAACTTAGACTCCTACAAATAGACTAAATGGTATTATATCAGCATGACACATCTAGAATTAGCAATATTTGCCTACTCTTCCTTGCAGGAGAGCTCTAAATCTGTCAGACTGTAATGACATGTCCTGTGTACAGCTGTCTAAAGGTCAGCCCACAAATTTTCAATTGGATTCAGGTCTGGTCTCTAGCTGATGCAATTCCAAAACTTTGATAATTCCTCACAAAGTCATTCTTTTTTTATTTGGAGGTATGCAAACAGTCATCATTCTAACAAGGGAAATTCCTGTTCAACTTTTTAGCAAACCCCTAAAGGCTTTGATGCAAAATTAATTGATCTTTGGAGCTAATAATTATTCCCTTTGTCTTAACTAAAGATCCAGTTCCAGCTGCCGAAAAAAGCTCCAAAGTATGATACTGCCTTCACCATGTTTCACTGTGTGTATGGTGTTCTTTTGGTGATGGGGAGTATTGGCTTTGCACCAAACATACTACATTTTTTATTTTTTTATTTTAACAAATGGTCACTTAGTGCAAGCCAGCTTTGCTTTCCTATACTGGGGTTACTTTCCCATTTAGTAGCACTACAGCGGTTGGAGCGCAGTTACAGCAGGCGTGCTATTTAGAATTTTTAGTTCTCATTCACCCATTTTACTGTGTGTATATAATTTGCATAAGCAGCCATTTCCAGCTGTGTGTGAGCTATTTTATTTGCTGCATAACTTTTATGCATTGGATTCCTGCTTTTATTTCTGGTTGTGATAGCCGTTAGGAAAACAATGTATCTTTTGGGTGCATCATGGTTTCAGACATACAGCTGGATCACAAGTAGTGATGGGCAAATATGCTCAGCACTGCTTGTTACTGTATAGAGCATTTGACTGCTTGGGTACTTGCAGAGCTCGGACGAGTATCACAGGGGCTTGGATATTTTGTTTCTGAAACAATGACCACTATGCACAGACTTGCTTCACTGCATGATGTCTGCTGGCACCTGAGGGAGAGTTATTCGCAGTCCCTGGGGATGAAACAACATAGTCTGACATAGTGTATCCCAAAAAAAATATGCCCTCCCCTGTGCAGGAAATTATATGTTTACGGCAGGCTGTATGTGAACAGAGACTTGAACAAGCTAATCATTGACGTTCGATAATGTTCACTTCTCACATTGAGCTCATCCAAGCATCTGACCAGCTCAATTCGAGTAACGAGTATTCAAGCATTTTAGTGCTCGCCCATAACTAGTCACAAGCATCAAGTGTCCAGTTCTGCTTATACCAACACAGGAGTTCATGACCACATCACCTCTTATTCTATTTGCTTGTGCACATACTTGACTTATAAAACTTAGGTAATAAGTAATAAGCAAAATTGTCAATTTAAAGCACCACTCCAGAGTTTGATTTTTCAGCACTGGTGTTTCTAATCTAAGTCATTTGAGCCTAGTTTTATACTTACCATCTGATATCTTCACCCTTTTATCTGCAGTGTTCCGATCCTGCGATGCCTTCTTGTGACAATACTTCTGACTGCTGAAAATCAGAGGTAATGGTCACAAGTTCTCAATGCAAGTCTATGGGAGCCAGAACGGACTTCTCATAGACTGTCATTGAAAAGTGGCCTCCTGCATGCTCTTGCAAACAATGGAGTGATCCACTAGATCATAAATTGTTGGAGACAGGAGCCACAGTGATAGAAGGTAAAGACTGCAGGATAACAATGGCATAAGGGACTTATATCAGAAACACCACGCCAGCTCTGCAATAGCTGGAGCAGCGCTTTAAAAGTTACCAAATTTAAAATTGTTATACATTTATTACAGTGGAATCTGATACTTATCAAATCTTGTATCATTCTTCTAAAGCTGTCTGCTCATTAATATCTGTAATATCAACACAATGAAATGGACCTTGTGTATTGAAAGCAGAAAGACCTCTGAGGTTTGTCAGAATTCACAGGATTGACTTGATCCCGTCTTTGGCACTAAATTACATGTCCTTTCAACTGAGGAGAAGAGGCAGCATTTGTAGAGTGGAAAAAGAAGATGCGTAGTGAGGAGGAGAACTGAGAGTGTTCTTGTCTGTATTGACCTTGATTATTTGGTGAACTAAATCAATTAATACCTTAGAAAAAGAGGGACGACAGCTTGTGAAAAAAAATATTGTAATAATAAAGATGGTACATTTTAAGATGTTTTCATGTGTTTGCCAAGTGCCAGTTAACCATTTATACTACAATAATTGTTTTTTCAATGGGAATTAGAACATCTTGACCTCAGACATATTTTATATAATAGAGGACAAATAATTAAAACCTAAGGGGCATTTGTTGAAAATAGGAAGCCTCTATGTCAGATGTAACAAAATAACACATTTCAGTTCTATTAAATATAGAAATCGGATATGTTAGGGCTATGTTCACACATAGCGTTTTCACAGCATTTCACAAAGCTGCTTTTTACATTTACTGCAAACATTCTGAAAGTCCGGAAATCACATGCATGCGCCTTTTTTTTATCCCGGCTAAAGTTGAGAACTGCAGCGTTTTTTAAATCTGCAGAATGTATATTTTTTTCAGTATTTTTTCACTAATAAAAATCAATGAGAAAGTGAAAAACAATGCTAAACTTTTGTTGCATATTTGCCGCTTTTAAACATGTACTGTAATCAAAGCACACGTAGTCTACACCCCAAAATCATTGCAGAAACACAATGAAAACGCAGCAAAACATGAGTTTTGAATGTAACATTTTTACTCCCAAAAGGTTTTGGTTGCAGAAAAAAAACACTGCATGCTAACATAGCATTACATAAGTCAATTCTTCATAGTTCTCAAGTTGCAGATACATTCTGTTTAATAGCATTGTAGCAGGAGCTGTCAGGAAACTTTTCTTATAGGATTCCTTACTTTTTCCAAATGGAATACAGTCTGCTCTTAGGGGCACTTTGCACACTACGACATTGCAGGTGCGATGTCGGTTGGGTCAAATCGAAAGTGACGCACATCCAGCGTCGCTGTCGACATCGGAGTATGTGAATCCTTTTTACTATGATTAACAAGCGCAAAAGCGTCAAAATCGTATGATCAGTGTAGCGTCAGTCATTTCCATAATTTCGGAAGGACCGATGTTATGATGTTGTTCCTCGTTACTGCGGCAGCACACATCGCTGTGTGTGAAGCCGCATGAGCGAGGAACATTGCCTTACCTGCGTCCTGGCTGCAATGAGGAAGGAAGTAGGTGGGCGGGATGTTTATGTCCTGCTTCTTTTGGCCGCCTTTCGTGTGACGTCGCTGTAACGCCACACGACCCGCCTCCTTAGGGAGGAGGCGGTTCGCCAGCCAGAGTGACGTTGCAGGGCAGTTAAGTGCATGTGAAGCTGCCGTAGCGATAATGTTCGCTACGGCAGCTATCACAAGATATCACAACGGGGGTGGGGACTATCGCGCTCGGCTACCATCGGCTTGCGATGTCGTAGTGTTCAAAGTACCCCTTAGCGGTAAAGCTCCTTAACATGTCTAGCAGTGGGGAATAAACCCTAATTCTGAAAATATTTCCCCATATACAGTATATTGCTCTAAATAATTGCAACCAAGTGATTCTAAATCTAAAGTTCGGTTTGTCAGTCTTTGAATATCATATTCCAGTTTATATATGCATTTACAATTTACCCAATATAATAAGTAACCGTTAGGTAGCACAACACATTGTATTTTTACTGTGTATCAATCACAAATTAAATAAGAATTATAAACTTAATGAAGCATGCAAAGTTGGACCAGTTGTTATTGGTTACAGCTTTGATGAGCTTTTAAAAAGCAGTGCTGTTACATTTTCTTTATCTGCTTACTGTGTAAGGCTATGTGCGCACGTTGCGTTCAATATCTTGCAGAAATGAACACATCCTCTAGCAGAATTTGTCATTGTCAAATTTGGTTTTAACCATATAAACGCAGGAAATACACATGCGTTTTTCTTGCGTTTTTGCCATGTTTTACATGCATTTTCAGTGCTTAAATTGAGATGCATTTTCAATACAAATACACAACTAAATAAAGTTTGAACATTCAAACAGTAGGAAAAAAATGAAGAAAAAAAAAATAATAACCTATAAATCAAACACTATAATGATAATTTATTGAAAATGATTATTGAGATTTATTAATTATGTTCAAAATAAAGTAAAAGTATTGTTTGACTCATTTTTTAAAGTCGGAATGGATGTGAGGGCAAATGGAAACCTCTTGACCTCACTATAATGCCAAAAACGCATGCTTTGATTTTGACAAAAAAAGAATGTGTTTAGCTCAAAAAAGCATGGAAAACGCTAGAAATTTCTTTTAGGATGCATTTTGATAATTCTCATTGACTTCAATGTTAGAAAAACGCTGCCAAAATAGCAAAAACAATTGAAATGTTGCTTCTTCAAAACACAGAGATTTTGACAAATTTTTTACAACAAAAACGCTGCATTTTTAAAAGCATTGTGAGCACAAGAAATCCCTAATTTCCATAGACTTGGACTGGAAATCAAAACACATGCAATTTTGCATTAAAACGCTGCAGCTCAAAACGCTGCGGAAACACATGAAAAACGCAACGTGCGCATATAGCCTAAATGCAATTCTTTTTTTTAATATGTTTTTATTTTTATATTGTAGATTTTTTGTTCTATTTTCTTCCCAAGTATGGGAACAGCCATCTTGCATGAGAGTCAGTTAACAGTATTTATGGATATGCCATTGTAACGCCTGCCTGGATCCACAGACTCAGACGGGCTGTAATGGACAGGCTAGAGGGAAGCCACTCACCAGGCAGGACCCCCAGAACCCTGAAACCCTTTAATCCCTATACAGGGAATTGGAATTACACAGCGCCCTGGAGATCACTACCTGTGGAAGGCTACAGTCTGAGAGAGTAGTCGTCAGGCAGGGTCAAACCAGGAATTGTGGAACAGGGACAGAATCGGCCGGCCAAGGACGTAATCAGAAAACGTAGCAGAGGTCAAATCCAGATTGGGCAGCGAGGTACAAAAATAGCAGGCTGGAGGGTAGTTAGGAAACAAGCGGTAATCAGCACACGAAACCACAGGACGAAACAGGAGCCAGAGTTCTCAGAACTATCTCTGGCAGGGATTAGCAGACAGGAGGGGTATTAAAAATGCTGTGATGTCTTCCCATAGGCTGTAGCTGAATGATGGTACTTCAGCTGGGAGACACCAGCCACCTACAGTCAGCCAGTGGCACTGTAGATCCCCAGGAAACCCAGACCAGTGGATGAGCGGAGCCTGCGCCCACCGGCGTCACTGGCATCGACTACTCTCCCACCAACAGCACTATCCACGGCAAGAACACGGCGTCGCCTGGCGATCAGAGTAGAAGTCGATGGAGCGGACTCCGATGGTGACGTAACAGCCATATTCTAATTACCTGCACCATAGGATGATGTAAAGTAGAGTTTTTTGTCATTATACAGTGAAGAAAAAAATTGTTTGATCCCTTGCTGATTTTGTAAGTTTGTCCACTGACAAAAACATGAACAGTCTATAATTTTAAGGGTAGGTTAATTTTAACAGTGATAGAATATCCAAAATAAAATGCAGAAAATCACACTGTATAAATTATATAAATTTATTCGGATTTTGCAGCTGTGTAGCTCTGATCAACAGAAATTAATCAGCAATCAGACTGCTGATCCTTATAGTCCGCTAGAGGTACTAGTAAAATAAAAATAGTAAAAAAAGTTTTAAAAAATTAAAACAACCTAAAAGTCCAAATCAACCCCCATTCGCCCCACTGAAAATTAAACAGTTAAAAAAATAAAAAAATACACATATTTGGTATTTCTGAGTTCAGAAATGCCCAATCTATCAAAATATAAAATCAATTAATCTGATTGGTAAACGGGCGTAGTAAAAAACAAATTTCACAAGCCAAAAATACAAATTTTGCACAAAATGCAATAACAGGCGATCAAAATGTAGCATCTGTGCAAGAATAATACCATTGAAAATGTCAGCTTTAGATGCATAAACTAAGCCATCACTGAGCCCCATATGCCAAAAAATGAGAACGCTACAGGTCACAGAAAATTATGCAAAAAGTGAGCCACTTTTTTGGGACAAACTTCTGAATTTTATTTAACCCCTTTGATAAAAGTAAACCTATACATGCTTGGTATCTACAAACTCGCACCGACCTGAGACATCACACTGACACATCAGTTTTACCATGTAGTGAACACGATGAATAAAATACCCCAAAAACAATCATGCAATCACACTTTTTTTGCAATTTTTCAGCACTTGGAAATGTTTTGGCCATTTTCCAGCACACTATATGGTAATACTCATGGTACCATTTAAAAGTACAACTCGTCCTGCAAAAAATAAGCCCTTGCATAGCAAGATTGGCAAAAAATAAAAAAGTTACAGCTTTCGGAAGAAGAGGAGCAAAAATAAAAATAAAAAGTGGAAAATTGCAAGGGGATGAAGGGGTTAAGAGGATTATGTATAGGCTTCATACCATTTGGAGGGGTATCTGCAGGCCATTATAATAATTAGAGCGCTGTGAGAGAGATTTTTTACTTTATAGAGGGATATTTGAGGGCTGTTTGTTGGGGGCCATTATACAGAGTGAAGAGTTGTGGAAGCCATTATACTGTATATAAGCCCATTATACTGCAAGGAGGGCTGTGTCGGGGTCACAGTTGGGGATCACACTATGTTGTGGTTACCATACTTTGCTAGGGGAGTTGATGAGGCACAGTAGGGTCATTATACTGTGCATTTCAAGGGTACTTTGGAGGAATTCCCTGTGGTACTATTATACAGTGTTTGTGGGGCACTTTTGTTGGCATCATATTTTATAGGTGCAATCAAAGGGGAATCTAGAGGTTTCAATAGGAGGAAAATTGATTTTTATTTTTTGGAGGCAGGATTTGGGTGGGGAACAATTAGATCTTCTGCTATAGGGCTTCATGATTTCTATGTATGCCCCAGGTCACATGGTATCACTTGTGTCAATTGTGCTAGGTGTAAAGTAATAGAACTCACACAATTTACACTCATGAAAAGTTAATTTTACTAGATCAACTAAAAAGTCAAAAGACTAATTGAAATGGATTTGGTCTCCAATTCAATAACATATAAATATGAAAAGTCCTATTGCAGTGAGGAAAAAGGGAAAAGGGAAAGGGAAAAAGAATTATCCCAAATAATGTCCTTACACTATATCCTAGGCACCCTAGTCCTGCGCAAGTGGCGCCCCCACTCCTTGATAGCTCACCCTCAATAACTCTATTATCCCATACCAGAGGATTGGTTGGTATGGATAACACAAACCAACTGTAAATAACAGTGATAACCAATTTAGACCAATTATGAGGTATATCAGAAGCCAAGGACATCAACTCAAGTGGTCTTCATCAAGGGTCTCAAAAAAAAAGTAGAGGTGGATACAGTAATAGTTTTTAAATGTTAATGCACTTAATGATATAGGCACCAATTAGATAACAATGAAATAAATAAGGGGTGGTAACTAGTCACGACAAAGAGCATATGTCAGGGACCAGATCTCCCCCAGCTTATTGTGTTACCTAAATCCCGATGCAGTGAAAAAGAGGGAAAAAGAAAATATAAACCTAATAATTCCCTCAAACTGTTTCCTAAGTAGCTGCAGGGGTTGGCGCCCTAGTAAATGCAAGTAGTGCCCTCACGCCTAGATGATCACCCTCGTGTGAAGATATAGCAAAAAGAGAGACAATACCTGAGATGATCATCACTAAAGGTACCCTTAAAGACCACATGGGTCTAGTATAAGTGAGGATGTTTGATATGTAGAGAAATAAATACAGATATAATCATTAAAGTCACTGCTGTCCCTGATATAGGCACCAAATGACTAACAACAAGATATACTTGTGTAAGCAAAAAAAATTCAATTAAATGCAGGATATACAGTCTGGTCAAAGAAGTCAAAATATTTGTGACCAGGCCCCACTCACTATACTGTATAACTTGACAATTTTCCCCTAAGGTTCATGAGCAATAAAAGAGAAAATATAGATAGACAATAGAAATCACAAAATAGACTAGAAATGCGATCGTCACATCTAGTCCAGAAAAAATGCATAGAGCTCAAAATTTATTGATAAGGTACTTTGGTGCAAAAAAAATACATTGAGGGTTTTTTAAGGTAGCATCAGTAGACAATTAGCTTTAAAAGGAGGTGATACTTCGAATTAGTAAAATCTCTGCAAAAGATTAGTCTGCCAGTAAATTGTGATATAGTGCATAATATTGTTGCACAGTGTAATGCCCTTACTGACGTCTCCGCGCTATCCTGCCCCCCTCTCCTAGCGAAGACGCCGGAACTCTCACCTTCCCAACCATGCTGCTCTATCCCCAATCCCTGCTGCTGTCTATCGCTAGCCATATCGCTGGTGAAAGCACCCACCCCCGTCGTTTGTGTGTCACGGGCAAATAGCTGCCCGTGGCGCACAATATCGTTAGGAGCCGTCACACGGACTTACCTGCCTAGCAACGTTGCTGTTGCTGGCGAACCGCCTCCTTTCTAAGGGGGGCGGTTTGTGCGGTGTCACAGCGGCATCACTAAGCGGCCGCCCAATAGAAGCGGAGGGGCGGAGATTAGCGGGACATAACATCCTGCCCACCTCCTTCCTTCCGCATTGCCGGCGGCCGCAGGTAAGCTGTACTTCTTCGTTCCCGAGGTGTCACACGTAGCGATGTGTGCTGCCTCGGAAACGATGAACAACCTGCAAGCTGAACAATCAATGATTTTTTGAAAAGGAACGCCGTGTCAACGATGGACGATAAGGTGAGTATTTTCTATCGTTAACAGTCGCTCCTTCCTGTCATATGCAACGACGTCGCTAACGATGCAGGATGTGTGTCACGGAATCCGTTACCCCGGCGATATATCATTAGATGCGTCGTTGCGTGTAACGGAGCCTTAATGCCCAGGCCATTTTTTGGAATTCTGACCACTGTCACTTTCACAGGTAATAGCTCTGGAATGTTTCAGTGGATCCTGGTGATTCTGAGAATGTTTTTTTGTGACATATTGTAGCTTAGGATAGTTATAAATTTAGGACGATATATTTTGCGTTTCTTTGTGAAAAAAGTCAGAAATTTGACAAAAATTTTGAAAATTTTGCAATTTTCAAACTTTTAATTTTTATGCCCTTAAACCAGAGAGATATGTCAGACAAAATAGTTAATAAATTACATTTCCCACATGTTTACAGCAGCTTAAATTTTGAAACAAAATTTTTTGGGGTTAGGAAGTTAGAAGGGGTCAAAGTTCATCAGCAATTTCCCATTTTTTTAAGAAAATTTACCAAACCATTTTTTAGGGACCACATCACATTTGAAGTGACTTTGAGGGGCCTAGATGACAGAAAATACCCCAAAGTGACACCATTCTAAAAACTGCGCCCCTCAAAGTACTGAAAACCACATCCAAGAAGTTTATTAACCCTTCAGGTGCCTCACAGAAATAAAGCAATGTGGAATGAAAAAAAAAAAAAATTACTTAACAAATGTTGCTTTAGTGCCAATTTATTCATTTTAGAAGAATACACAATAAAATGGAACCCAAAATGTGTTCCCCAGTTTCTCCTGAGCGTGCTGATACCCCACATGTGGTCAGAATCCTCTGTTTGGACAAATGGGAGGGCCCGGAACACAAGAAGCAATATTTGAATTTTGGGAAGCAAATTTGGCTGAAATAATTTGCAGGTACCATGTTCCATTAGCAGGGCCCCTAAGGTACCTAAACAGCAGAAACCCCTAAGAGTGTGCACATTTTGTAAATTAGACCCCTTAAGGATTTAATCTAGAGATATCGTGAGCATTTTGAACCCACAGATATTTTACAGAATTTGATAACATTAGGCCGTCATATTGAAAATTTTAATTTTTTTCTTTTTTCAAAAAAATATTGCTTTAGCACCAAATTTCTCACTTTTAAAGAGGTAACACCAAAAAGTGGACCTTACAGTTTGGTACCCACTTTCTTATGATTGCGGTAATACCCCACATGTAGTCAGAAACCTCTGCTTGGACAAATGGGAGGGCTTGGAATGGAAGGAGCAATATTTTAATTTTGGAAAAGCTGAAATAGATTGCGGACACCGTGTCATATTTGCATGGCCCGTAAAGGTACCTATACAGCAGAAATCCCCCACAAGTGACATCAATTTGGAAAGTAGACCCCTCAAGGATTTTTATTCAGGGGTATAGTGAGCATTTTGAACCCCCAGGGGCAATCACAAAAAAGTTGCTCTAGCAGCAAAAGTCTAACTTTTAGGATATGTGTCCACAATCCGGCGACATTGAGTTTGCGGAGATGCGAGTGTTGTCCACGGGAGAACGCAGCTGCCCATGACCACGATCCAGGTTCTGGCTGCTGCTGACTTTAGCTCTATTCTCTCCACGGAGAACTCTCCTCTCCGCAGCATAACTTGACATTCTGCAGTGCCAGATGTCAGTTTATGCTGTGTAGAAAATAAGCACAGTGACATGAGATTTCTAAAAATCATTCCACTGCAATTGTACTGAACAACGCAGTGAAAACACAGCATCCAAAACACTTGAAACCCTAGCATGCAGCCAATAAAGCTAGGAAGGATGGATGGATAGATAGACAGACAGATGTCAAACACATATATAATGTCCTATCCCCCTACAAATTCTAAGCTAGCACCCTTTAGTGACTTTCATGTGGCACTAAAGGGTGCTTAGCCTTCTATTTAGCCAAAAAATAAATATTTAAAAAAAAATGAAGTAGGGTCCCCCCATTTTTGAAACCACGCGTTTCGGACGGGTTGTCCTTACTCAGTCTCCTGAGTGAGGAGACTGAGTAAGGACAACCCGTCCGAAACGCGTCCTCCTAGCATGGCATAATGGACTTTTTAATGGTTTTTCAATAAAGGACTTTTATTTTTAATCAACTGCACCGTGCTGGATCGACTTCTTTGAATCTTGGATACTAAGGCAGCGGGCTGACTCCAAATGGATCCCTGCATGGTGAAATGATGGTCTCCTAAAACAAAGAGGTGAGCTGTACTCACCCTTGTATATGCTGGGTGTAATTCTCAGTATATTTAATATTCTGTATGTATACACTGCACAGTACCACTTTTCCTGTTCCATACCATATACTGGGTTTCATTCTCAATACCTGCACCTGAATCAGACTATTATTGTAAAACTTATGTAAGTTTGTTCAAGGGTGCCTAGAAGATAGAATGTTGTTTTGTAGGCAAAGATTTATCACACCAAATGTTGATTTGATTTTTATTTCACTTTTGTTCATTCACTTTGGATTTTGTTAATTGATAAAAATAAATTATTTCTATTTTTTAACCCTTTAACGACCGCGGGCAGTAGTATTACGTCCTAGCTGTCATAGTGTTACTGCCCGCGGTCAGCTTGCTGCGATTGGCACACATCTCAGCTGATTTTCACAGTTGAGATGTGTGCCTGCCAGGCACGAGCAGAATCGTTATCTGCTCGTGCTGTTTAACCCCTTAAATGGCGCTGTCAGTATATGACAGCGCCATTATAATGGCATCGGCAGTAAACATTAACTTACTGGCCGATACCGGAAGTCACGTGACGTGATCACGTGACTACCGGTGGTTGTCATGGTAGCAAAGGGTCATGTGATGACTCCTGTAGCTCACATGAATTACTTTCGGTTTCACCCGGCCCGGAGCTGAGTGAGGCAGAAAATTAGCATATCTGCTGCTTACAGCTGTGTAGCTGTGATCAGCAGACATGGCAGAGCAATCGGATTGTTGATCCATATACCCTCCTAGGGGGACTAGTAAAATAAAAAAAAAGGTTAAAAAAAATGTTTTAAAAACTAAAAAAAAAATAAAAGTTCAAATCACCCCCCTTTCACCCCATTGAAAATTAAAGGGTTAAAAAAATAAAAAATATACACACATTTGGTATTGCCACGTTCATAAATGCCCGATCTATCAAAATATAAAAGCAATTAATCTGATTGGTAAATGACGTAGCGGAAAAAAATTCCAAACGCCAAAATTACGTATTTTGGTCGCCACAAATTTTGTGCAAAATGCAATAACAGGCGATCAAAACGTAGCATCTGCGCAAAAATTGTACTGTTAAAAACGTCAGCCTGCGACGCAAAAAATAAGTTGTCAATGAACCATAGATCCCAAAAAATGAGAACTCTATGGGTCACAGAATATGGCGTAAAACGTACGCCACGTTATTTGGGCAAAATTCTGATTTTTCTCTAACCCCTTATATAAAAGTAAACCTATACATATTTGGTGTCTACGAACTCATACCGACCTGAGACATCACACTGACACAGCATTTTTACCATATAGTGAACATAGTGAATAAAATATCTCAAAAATAATAGTGCTATCGCACTTTTTTTGCAATTTTTCCGCATTTGGAATTTTTTTGCCATTTTCCAGTACACTATATGGTAAAACTTATGGTTTCATTTACAAGTACAGCTCGTTCCGCAAAAAATGAGCCCTCACATGACCATATTTACTGAAAAATAAAAATAAAAAAGTTACGTCTCTCGGCAAAAGAATGGCGAAAAAAAAAACGGAAAGCAAAAAATCAGCCGGTCGTGAAGGGGTTAAGTACTATGTGTGTGTGTCTGTGTATATGTGTGCGTGTGTGTATATGTGTGTGTGTGTCTGTGTATGTGTGTGTTTATGTGTGTGCGTGTGTGTGCGAGTGTGCGTGTACGAGTGTGTGTGCGAGTGTGTGTGTGTTTATGTGTGTGTGTGTGTGTGTATGTGTGTGCGTGTGTGTGTGTGTGTGTGTGTGTATGTTTGTTTAGTTTTGAGGTAGTAAGAACTTTTACTGATCCCAGCAGTGGCACCATGACATCCTAGTAACAAGCCGGAGGGGAGGGAGAAACAGCCAAAAGTTGCCCCTGAGGCCATAGAACTCTTGTTACAACCCTGTATAGGATGAAATACAAAATAATATTGTGAGAACTGCCAGACTACACCCTTAGTGGTAAATTAAGTAGCCACCTTCAGCATATAATTACTTTTGTGATATTCTAGTTTGTATATTTAGAACATAAATTAATGGTATCAGACTGGATTAATGAATACAAAAACAATTAAGTACAAACAACAAAATAAAAAAAAAAAACAATATGAGTTCCTTGCAAGTAATTAGAAGTTTGTGCAAAGAATGTGTCTTTTTAAACTACTGCCAAGGATTTGATGTAGTGCCTGGCAGGAGGTTACAGTACAATCTAAGCACTTAGAAGTTGGTAAAAAGCTTTGTAAATAGATTGATATTTAGCTAAATGTATAAAGCAGAGTAATTATGTGTCTTTTAGAGAGATGCCAAAACTTGTAAGGGGAATGCCCCATGGTCTGTTATTGGTTGTTGTGTTATTTAAATATATTCATTACACACTTATGGAATTGTGAGGCTGTAGAAAAAAAGAAAGTAGCATCAATAATCCTGGAAGAAGATTCTGAAATAGCAGCATTATTAATATTGAATTCACTAACAAATGAGAAGATTCTTCTAACTTATGAAAGATATACTTGTATACTTGAGCCAACATCAATGAATTGGCAAATGTTAATCACAGTTAAATTGTGTTTCTAATTGCACAAGGGAAGAGTTTGAAAATGGAATAGGGAATTAATACTTTTTTCAATTGTGTATGGTAGCATAGTGCCTAAAGAAAAAAAACAAAAGAAAAAAAAAAAAAAAAAATATATATATATATATATATATATATATATATATATATATATATATATATCTTTTGGGGTATTACTTTATTGTTATCCCAATAGCATAGTGACTGAATGGCAGTCAGGCAGCCTCAATTGCACAAAATGTATGTCTTCCATGGGTATTACATCTAGACTACAAAAATATACAAATTATGTGTAAACTCTTATAGTCAGTGGAGTCCTCTCTCTCCTGTAGAGTGTAAGTGTCGCAGGCTGGGGCGCAGACCACGGCAGGGGGCTACTCGAAGTGCACGGATCCGGGATCATGGCTGTGGCTCGAGTGGCAGCTGGATCCGGAGCTCGCGCAGCGGCCCGCCGCAACAACTAAAAAAAAAGGGGGCTATTTACAGTGGAAGGGTTTGTCAGTGACGCCACCCGTGGGTTGCGGTGATAGTTTGGTGACACCACAGCTGCCTTGGTGCAGGGGCCCCGGGGCTGATGGAGCAGAGCAGCAGGATGGTATCCCCTCCACGGGCAGGGAAGGCATTGTCCCGGGGCCAAGGTGTAGGTGGTGTGCAGTGCTAGGGTGCCGTCTGCAGGCTGGACAGGATGACACCGGTGTACTCACTCTTTAGAAATAAATCACTCAAAGTCCAAGTAGTAAACCAAGTGCCGGATACCGGTAGGCTCCGGAGGGGTGTGCTCGGGTCCCACACACCAGTTGACAGGACAGGGGCCCTTCCTCCTGCACTTCAATGTTTTGTCTTGTATGTTGACTAGTCCGCATGAAACGGGATAGTCCACTCCCGGTGTCTTTGCTGTGGGAGCTGTTGCTCGCGAGATTTGACCCTTGCAGGCACTTGCAGACGCCCTATCACCTGTGTTGGGCTTCCGTCTCACTCTATCTGGGCTCACTGGTGGGCCAAGATGTGGAATCTTGTCCCCTGCTGGCTAATTCACAAGGGGCTTGAAGCTGTCCTTGCCCTAGAGTCCAGGCACCCCGACTGTGCATGGCCTCTGGACCAGATTCCTTCTGTCGGCATCGGCGGGCTACAAACCTGCCCAAGTCCACTTAAGGTCTCCCGCATCTGGATCTCCATCACCTGTGGCCCTGCTCTGCTGTCTGCCACCTAGTCAGCTCAAGTAGTCCAGTAGTCCGGGAGCTACAACCCCCGACTACCACGTCACTCCTCTCACTTCCTCTCCTCAACTCTAACTGCTGTGTTCCCTCCTCTGACACTTCAGAACCCCTAAGTGGGCATCACCATCTGCCTGGCCCCATCCACTGGTGCGTCCCTATTGTCCTTCGGGGGGGTGACTAGGCTTTGTGGCTCGTGTTTGTACCTGTGTGTGGGGTTGTGTTGGTAGGACAAGGAGGAGAGAGTCCTGCATATGAAAGATGGATGTAGTTTCCTGTGACAACCTGGTTTTGCCAGGGCGTCACATAAGCTCTTATGGTCCTGTAGTGTGTTAGTTCTTATGATCAGTGAGTTCCTTCTCTCTCTGCCGTAGAGTGTATGCTCTTGTGGTCAGCAGAGTCCACTCTATAGTGTAGAGTGTAAGCTCTTATGGTCAGCAGAGTCCTGTTTATACAGTAGAGGGTAAGGTCTTATGGTCAGCGAGGTTCTGTAGTGTGTTAGTTCTTATGATCAGTGAGTTCCTTCTCTCTCTGCCGTAGAGTGTATGCTCTTGTGGTCAGCAGAGTCCACTCTATAGTGTAGAGTGTAAGCTCTTATGATCAGCAGTAGAGTTGAGCGCGGTTCGCGGTTCGAGGTTCTCCAGTTCTAGGCTCGAGTGATTTTGGGGCCTGTTCTAGATCGAACTAGAACTCGAGCTTTTTGTAAAAGCTCGATAGTTCTAGAAACGTTCGAGAACGGTTCTAGCAGCAAAAAAACAGCTAATTCCTAGCTGGCTTTCCGCTGTAATAGTGTAAGTCACTCTGTGACTCACACTATTATGAAATTTCAGTGTATAGTGTGCGGGAACAGCGCCTTCAGATCACTGCTGTTTGTATAATGGCGATCGCCATTTTTTTTTTTTTCCCTTGTCTTCCTTCCCTAAGCGCGCGCGTCTTGTGGGGCGGGCCAGCATGTCAGCCAATCCCAGACACACACACAGCTAAGTGGACTTTTAGCCAGAGAAGCAACGGCATGTGTGATAGGATGTCCATGTCACATGTCCCTGCATTATAAAAACGGACATTTTCCTCCAGCACGCCATTATCTGCCTTCTGCGTCCTTGGTGTCAGACATCACTGGCGCAGCTCCGTCCTGAGTCCTATCGCCGATACAGCTGTATGCGCTCCATACACAGCGCTGGACAGCTTAGGGAGAGCACTTTCTATCAGTCCTTTTAAGGGCTCGTACCGGCAGGGTCAGAGCCATAGGTGACAGGTCCTGAAAACAGAGACAGCGTCTGTGTAGCTAAGGTCAGGGATTTCCTCGCTGCATTTCCCCATTAGGAGGGAATAGAAAGGCAGGCTTCCATTCCTCTTCCCAGAGCCCCACAATCCTGGCACTGTACCCTCCTGTCCTCTGCACACTCCAACTCATTATAACTAAGCCATTATACTAGCAAACACTGAGTGTACCTAGTGTCATCCTAAACGTGGCTATTGGACTTCTGTATAGTCCCAGTAGTGCACAGATATTTGCAGCACGTCTGCCTGCATTGCACACTCCAACTCATTATAACTAAGCCATTATACTAGCAAACACTGAGTGTACCTAGTGTCATCCTAAATGTGGCTGTTGGACTTCTGTATAGTCCCAGTAGTGCACAGATATCTGCAGCACGTCTGCCTGCATTGCACACTCAAACTCATTGTTACTAAGCCATTATACTAGCAAACACTGAGTGAACTTAGTGGCATCCTAAACGTGGCTATTGGACTTCTGTATAGTCCCACTAGTGCAAAGATATTTGCAGCACGTCTGCCTGCATTGCACACTCAAACTCATTTGTTACTAAGCCATTATACTAGCAAACACTGAGGAAACTTAGTGGCATCCTAAAAGTGGCTGTTGGACTTCTGTATCGTCCCACTAGTGCCAGATATATGCAGCACGTCTGCCTGCATTGCACACTCAAACTCATTGTTACGAAGCCATTATACTAGCAAACACTCAGTGAACCTAGTGGCATCCTAAACGTGGCTGTTGGACTTCTGTATCGTCCCACTAGTGCAAAGATATTTGCAGCACGTCTGCCTGCATTGCACACTCAAACTCATTGTTGCTAAGCCATTATACTAGCAAACACTCAGTGAACCTAGTGGCATCCTAAACGTGGCTGTTGGACTTCTGTATCGTCCCACTAGTGCAAAGATATTTGCAGCACGTCTGCCTGCATTGCACACTCAAACTCATTGTTACTAAGCCATTATACTAGCAAACACTCAGTGAACCTAGTGGCATCCTAAACGTGGCTGTTGGACTTCTGTATTGTCCCACTAGTGCAAAGATATTTGCAGCATGTCTGCCTGCATTGCACACTCAAACTCATTGTTACTAAGCCATTATACTAGCAAACACTCAGTGAACCTAGTGGCATCCTAAACGTGGCTGTTGGACTTCTGTATAGTCCCAGTAGTGCACAGATATTTGCAGCATGTCTGCCTGCATTGCACACTCAAACTCATTGTTACTAAGCCATTATACTAGCAAACACACAGTGAACCTACTGGCATCCTAAACGTGGCTGTTGGACTTCTGTATCGTCCCACTAGTGCAAAGATATTTGCAGCACGTCTGCCTGCATTGCACACTCAAACTCATTGTTACTAAGCCATTATACTACCAAACACTCAGTGAACCTAGTGGCATCCTAAACGTGGCTGTTGGACTTCTGTATCGTCCCACTAGTGCAAAGATATTTGCAGCACGTCTGCCTGCATTGCACACTCAAACTCATTGTTACTAAGCCATTATACTAGCAAACACTCAGTGAACCTAGTGGCATCCTAAACGTGGCTGTTGGACTTCTGTATAGTCCCAGTAGTGCACAGATATTTGCAGCACGTCTGCCTGCATTGCACACTCAAACTCATTGTTACTAAGCCATTATACTAGCAAACACTCAGTGAACCTAGTGGCATCCTAAACGTGGCTGTTGGACTTCTGTATCGTCCCACTAGTGCAAAGATATTTGCAGCACGTCTGCCTGCATTGCACACTCAAACTCATTGTTACTAAGCCATTATAATAGCAAACACTCAGTAAACCTAGTGGCATCCTAAACGTGGCTGTTGGACTTCTGTATCGTCCCACTAGTGCAAAGATATTTGCAGCACGTCTGCCTGCATTGCACACTCAAACTCATTGTTACTAAGCGCTTATACTAGCAAACACTCAGTGAACCTAGTGGCATCCTAAACGTGGCTGTTGGACTTCTGTATCGTCCCACTAGTGCAAAGATATTTGCAGCACGTCTGCCTGCATTGCACACTCAAACTCATTGTTACTCAGCCATTATACTAGCAAACACTCAGTGAACCTAGTGGCATCCTAAACGTGGCTGTTGGACTTCTGTATCGTCCCACTAGTGCAAAGATATTTGCAGCACGTCTGCCTGCATTGCACACTCAAACTCATGGTTACTAATACATTATAATACCAAAAATTGAGTAAACTTAGTGGCATACAAGAAGTAGCTGTTGTACTCCATTAGTGCCCCACTGGTGCCAAGCTATGTGCAGCACCTCTGCATGACACCCTCCTGCTCTGTTTTTAATAAGCTATAATGATAGCAAAAAATCATGCCATTTAGTGGCATCATAGAACTGTCTGTTGTATTCCATTAGTGCCCCAATGGTGCCAAGCTATGTGCAGCACCTCTGCATGACACCCTCCTGCTCTGTTTTTAATAAGCTATAATGATAGCAAAAAATACTGCCATTTAGTGGCATCATAGAACTGTCTGTTGTATTCCATTAGTGCCCCACTGGTGCCAAGCTATTTCTAGCACGTGTGCAGGACACCCTCCTGCTCTGTTTTTAATAAGCTAAAATGATAGCAAAAAATACTGCCATTTAGTGGCATCATAGAACTGTCTGTTGTATTCCATTAGTGCCCCACTGGTGCCAAGCTATGTGCAGCACCTCTGCATGACACCCTCCTGCTCTGTTTTTAATAAGCTAAAATGATAGCAAAAAATACTGCCATTTAGTGGCATCATAGAACTGTCTGTTGTATTCCATTAGTGCCCCACTGGTGCCAAGCTATTTCTAGCACCTGTGCAGGACACCCTCCTGCTCTGTTTTTAATAAGCTATAATGATAGCAAAAAATACTGCCATTTAGTGGCATCATAGAACTGTCTGTTGTATTCCATTAGTGCCCCAATGGTGCCAAGCTATGTGCAGCACCTCTGCATGACACCCTCCTGCTCTGTTTTTAATAAGCTATAATGATAGCAAAAAATACTGCCATTTAGTGGCATCATAGAACTGTCTGTTGTATTCCATTAGTGCCCCACTGGTGCCAAGCTATTTCTAGCACCTGTGCAGGACACCCTCCTGCTCTGTTTTTAATAAGCTATAATGATAGCAAAAAATACTGCCATTTAGTGGCATCATAGAACTGTCTGTTGTATTCCATTAGTGCCCCACTGGTGCCAAGCTATGTGCAGCACCTCTGCATTCTACCCTCCTGCTCTGTTTTTAATAAGCTATATTGATAGCAAAAAATACTGCCATTTAGTGGCATCATAGAACTGTCTGTTGTATTCCATTAGTGCCCCACTGGTGCCAAGCTATTTCTAGCACCTGTGCAGGACACCCTCCTGCTCTGTTTTTAATAAGCTATAATGATAGCAAAAAATACTGCCATTTAGTGGCATCATAGAACTGTCTGTTGTATTCCATTAGTGCCCCACTGGTGCCAAGCTATGTGCAGCACCTCTGCATTCTACCCTCATGCACATTTAGCTATGCTAATTTTATAGCAAACTCAGGGAATTCCTTGCTGCATTTGATCATTAGGAGGGATAGAAAGTGAGGCTTCTTTTACTGTCCTGGTACCCACAGAACACGGCCACTGTACCCATCTGTCCACTTTTGCCACGCTATTTAATTTGCCCAAAGAGCTGACTCTTTTTCAGCCATCCTAAAATTGTCTGGAATACTAAGTTAGTGTTCCTTTGCTGCCAAGCAAGGTACAACACATGTGCATTCTACTCTCCTTTGCATTTCTGGAATGCAATTATTAACTGCAGGTAGTCCAGCCAATCTGTGACGAAGGTGCAGGCGTGGATATAATGTAGCCTGCATCCAATGATGGTTCTCTCGATGTCTGACAGCTCAACAATACGTTCTGTTTCCACTTCCAAAACAAGTGATGACCTGCCAATCACACTCCCTGTTGCGGGTAAAGGAGTGGAAGCTCAGTGTGAAAAACCATGTGTGACTGCTGTCCCCACAGTCACAGAGGATGAAGAGCACGCAGATGCACTTGATGGGGCAGGCGGTGGTTGCACAGGCACGCTAGGTCGCATTGTAGCACAGTGAAATTCACATTGCGACTTATGCTTCATTTTAACTTGTGTACAGGGTGGGCTACCCAGTATGTAGCAAAACTAGGCAACAGGAAAAGGACTCTAGGCAGTTGGGTTGATAAATGATTGTTTAACTTTACCAAAACAAACAATAAGAACCATGCATACAATTTAAATAATTGAACAATCTATTCTGTTGCCTACTACCAGCTAATCCCTCTGTGTAGCAGTAATTGTGTGTTTGTGCGTGTGTGTGTGCGAACACGACTTACCAGTGGCGCATCACAAGAGCTTCCAAGTTATCTACCTAAACATAGTCAAAACACATTACCCCCCCTCAATACCCTTGTTAGCTGAAGCCTCACAGATAATGCAGATGATAACAGTGTGAATGCAAACCACACAGCTCTGCAACACAGTCATGGAAATCTTGAAAAGCAACAGTCAATGCAAACATGTGTTGCTGTCCCTCTATGATTTAAACTGTACGTGACCATTTGACAGTGCAGAGGCAGCAAGTCTTATTGTCTATATAGTCGGCCTACCCAGAACAGATATGTGTTTTGCTAATAAAACAAAGTGTTGCGTGCACGCATTATTGTCTGGGCACAGCCTACCATACCCGGGTACTGTGATGTCCAGTTGCCAGAAATACAGCAGCCCCTTGTGTGTAGTACAACAATGCATGCAATGAACGGCAAATAAGCATATTGCGTTGACAGTTGCTAAAGCTGAGCAATACACCTTAACGCTGTCAATTCATATCCATGTGATACTTCATGGAGGAAGTACTCAAAAGTGTGAGTTTTTGCCTTCTACTTACAGATTGTTGACAAATCTTACAGATTCCATGACTTGGGTGATCCTTTGCGATGTCCAAAAATTCACAGGCTAGGCAAGGCTTACAGCCCATGCGACCTGCATAGCCAACATGACTTCTGCTCAGAGTCAAAGTTGTGGTCCAGGATTCAGTTGTTGACGTGCTTCCAGTACTTTGTCTCTGGCCAGGAAGACGCAACGTAACCTCGTCGTCAGTAGCATCCTCCTCCACCTCCTCTGCTGACCTCATCGACTGGCTGACTTTGGTTTGACAGTAAGTGTGGTCTACCACCTCATCAATAACCCTGTGTGTTTTCATTCCCCTCGTCCTGAGTCCTCCGAGAAAACCTCTTCCTGCCCTGACCGAATAGTAAAGTTGTCATTCCAATCAGGTATCTGTGCTCCTCATCATGTTCCCCATTGTCTCCACCAGGAGGATTGACTTTTTGGAAATGAGGGTGTAGATTAGGCTCAGCACCTTCTTCATCGGGGCCTGGATCCCACTCACAAAGCTTCTGGCCATCTGTGCAGATCATTTCCCCTGTCTCATGGAACTCGCTACCTCATCACGTCAGATTATCTGCTACACCCGCAAGCTTCAAACTGAATCTGAAAACTCATCTGTTCAGAAATGACTATAACCTTCAATGACACCACCACCATACGTACTTGACGCTCAACCTACACCACTCCTACTGTCTCCTCCCAAAAATCCTTTAGAATGTAATCCCGCAAGGGCAGGGCCCTCTTCCCTCTGTACCAGTCTGTCTATAGTTACTTGTATATGTATTCTGTATGTAACCCCCTTCTCATGTACAGCACCATGGAATCAATGGTGCTCCATAAATCAATAATAATAAAAATAATAATAACTTCCTTGTCTGTACTCATTGCAGCTTTGGAGCAGACCTCTGATTCCCAGGCTATAGTGCGACTGAACAGCTATGCAAACTCAACCATCTCTGTTACCCCATACTCAGCAGGGCTGGTGGAAACTTGAGAGCTGTTAGGAAGCAAGTGCGATTGGATTGACACCACAGAGGAATGGCGTATTTGGGATCTTGAAATTGGGGTGGAGGAGAGGCCACTTTATGGTGCACTTCAGATCCATTGAAGCAGCTGCTGTTTTGGCCTCATCTACATTTGTTAGCGATGGTCGTGTCCATGAAAAAAGGGATCATATCAGATTATCCATGGGAAGAAGTACACCTGTTCTTTTGGATGGTATTTGTTGTTACAAAACGGTGACGCCTTAAACGCAAGCAGCCTGCTGCGGTTTCAGTTGCGCCCAGGCATCAGCTGCCATTTAGGCCTGTGCCTCGGGTTGTCCAGCTGGCTGCTTTCTCCTCCACGTCTAAGTGTGGAGAGGCAGCTAGTGCGCATGCGTGTGCCGATTTACCCCAGCCGCAGCCTAACTCCAGTGTTTCGCCTAGTGAGTATGCTCAGCCTGACTGTGCCATTCCTGAGGCTAAGTCTTCATTTCGGGCTACAGCGCATGTTCCCACACTTAGTGCGAAAAGCCTCTTTGCACAGGTACTTGCACTCCGTGCCGGGTCTAAGTCCTGTGTTGTGCCTAGACACCATGCTAAAGCTGATAGTCTTTTTTCAGAGACTGTATTTCATGCAACTGACCATGGTCAGGCACTTACTGCATCAGAAACTATGTCCGGTAATGAACTCTTTGGCCCTGCCCCTGATGTGGGGGGCCCATTTAGACCACAGGGCATCAGGTGTCCTGACGATGTGGCCAGGCCACTCCCAAATGGCTTGCAGAGGCCCGCCCCTATGACTTGTCACCTCATTATTGATGGTCAGACGATGACTGGTGAGGTGTTTGGGTCATGACAGCCATGAGGTCATCATTGAAGTTGCAGTTCCAAATAGGACGCTAGTTATGCCACTCATGACGTATCACTCTGCTTTTGTCTCCAGGAGGTGCAATGTGGTCCACCCTGGTTTGGGGCGGACCCAGGTTATAAAAGGGGCTGGAGACAACAAGGAGGTGCGCAGTCTTCTATTATGCTCCGAAAGAGCACACCTCCATGTGTTGAACCCATTGCGGCTTTAGGCCAGAGGTAGGCAGGGATAGGGCGTCGATGCAGGCCACCACCACAGTTGGTAACGCAGAACGGTTAAGACCAGCTCCTGTCCTACAAGTCCTGCTTGTGCAGCCCAGTGGCATTAACAGGCCTGCTGCTGATGCGCCTGCTGTCCACAGGTGTGGCCCCAATGCACACGGTCAGCGTACTGAATGGCCCCTGTGATGTTAACAGGGAGTTCCTGGGCTGGGTGGGCGTGTGGATCCTGTGACGCTAACAGGGCTCCCAGTCTCAAGATCCGAGTGGCGTCTAACTTGGTTCAGGCTACTATTAGTTTCATAGCCACACAGCTCTGTATCCTCCACCGAACCTTCCAGTTGCTAACCTCTCCTTTTCCATCTGGGAGCACGGTGGACACTGACTGCTGATGGGGATATATACCTTTCTCTTTCTTTTCTTATTAATTTTCGTTATATAGCGGTAACATAGTATATACCACCTTATCCAAATCTGCCAGTCCCACCGTAACAGATGGTGTTTCTTCATCAAATGTTACTTTTGCTTAACCACCAAACCCACGGACCAAAACTTTTTTCCCCTTTCCAACACACCTGTTCCCCTTTCCACCAGCATCTGTTCTTTTTCAACTCATTTTGTATATGACCAAAAGTGCAACTCTGCAGGGACACCGTACTCAATGCCATCTCAGCACAGCAGCCAGCCCTCGGTCCCTCAGATGTGGACAAGTAAAAGACCATTTCCTCCTATCCATGACAAAGCGTTGAGATTCACTCTGTGTAGCACTGGTGTTTAGTGGAAAAGCAGATCGAAGATTGCGTACCACCTTCTGAAGATACTCCTGTACACGTGCGTCCCTTTCTATGGCAGGAATTATTTCGCCAAATTTTGTCTTGGACCGGGGATCTAACAGTGTGGCAACCCAGTAGTTAGCATTACTTCGAATTCGGACAATCCGAGGGTCATGTTGTAGGTAGTACAGCAAGAAGACGCTCATGTGTCTTGTGCATCCAGGAGGACCAAGTCCTTGGTGTGTTGGTGGCAGAGAGGTGAGAATCGTGCCTCCTTCCTCTGCCCTCTCCCCCCAACCTCACACAACCGAAATGTGAGCAAGCTCTCACTCATCTGCTGAGTCTTCCATGCCCATCGCAAGTTCGTCCTCCATTTCCTCATGGCTCCTGCACCTTCCTCAACAATTTTTGCTGATACTATGCGCCCTTGTTAATCCCTATCCCCCACCATAACTGCTGCCTAGGTGCCGCTTACCGTATGGACCTTGTAGATCTTATTATCCCTTCTGCATATGACTCCTCCTGTACTTCCTCACCTTCCTCTTGGACCAATACCTGACTCCGAATAATGCTTACAGTGTGCTCCATCATGTAGATGACCAGAATTGTCACGCTGAGAATGGCATTGCCAGTGCTAAACATCTTCGTCGACATTTGTAAACTGTGTAGAAGGGTGCATAGGTCCTTGATCTGACACCACTCCAGCAGCGTGATCTGCACCACCTCTGGATCAAGTTAGCCCAGGGTATACGTCATACCGTATTTCAGCAGGGCTCTGCGGTGCTGCCACACACGCTGCAAAATGTTCCAATTCCTGCGTGTCGGAACATCGCATTTCCGGCGTTTAACTGCCAGACCCTAAGACTTCCGGAGCGATGAAAGTTGTTGAGCTGCTGCGTGCGAAGGATGAAAGTGAGCACATAGCAGCGTGCCCGCTGCACAAGGCCATGTAGGCCGGGATGGTATTTTAAAAATTGCTGGAGAATCAGATTCAACACGTGAGCCATACAAGGCCCGTGTGTCACATTGCCCTGACGAAGGGCCGCAGACAGGTTTGCATCATTGCCGCACACGGCTGTTAAGTCACCAACGTAGTCCACTCAATCAATTTGTACTCTGGTCCCAATGGGAAGACACCACACCCTTTTTTAGGCCCCTCCTGTCTGCAGACCACTGCCATACAAAGCTATGAACCTCTTGTTACTGTTACCCCCAGTTAAGTTTTATGAGTTTGTGTGCTTGTTTCCTGACTACGTTTCCTGCTTGCTGTTTATGTACCTCGTTGGCCGATCCGCATTTCACCTCTGCTTGTTTTCTGATTAAGACCTGGCCATCCCATTCTGTTCCTCTTCCTCAATTAATGTTTTTGACCCTGCATGACTACTATTCTCTGGAACTGCAGCCTTCCACAGGTATTGATCAACTTGGGCCCTGTGTAATTCCAAATCACTGTATAGGGGTTAAAGGGTTTCAGGGTTCTGGGTGTCCAGCTTCGTGAGTGGCTTGCCTCTAGCCTATCCTTTACAGCCCATCTGAGTGTGTCGATCCAGGCAGGCGTTACACCGTGCCCTCTGCAGAAGGCCATGTAGGCCGGGATAGTGTTTTAAAAATTGCTGGACAACCAGGTTCAACACGTGAGCCATACAAGGCACGTGTGTCACATTGCCCTGAAGAAGGGTCGCAGACTGGTTTGCATCATTGTCGCACCCGACCTTCCCTGACTGCTGGTTGAGTGGAGACAACCATTGATGAAACTCGGTCTCACTCTCCAGAGCTAACCGTCCACAATTCCTCAGCGGTGTCTCACATTTCCCCTACATTTCAAAGTAAACATTTGACCGCCTGATGGCCTTGAGCTCTGCTGCCAGCATAGTAAGGAGGTGTGTGGGATTCCTTGGGCGCAGTTACAAGGAAGGGTGGCCTGACCACACAGGGTTTGGGCCGAGGTGGAGGACCCACACGAGGTTGAGGAGGCAGAAGCAGTGGAGGAACTTGTACAAACAGAGGAAGGATTGACACACAAGTCGTGGGGACGGCAAGACTTGTACAGCAAACCCTTCTCCATCTCTCACCATAGTTACCCAGTGCCCAGTCAGCAACATGTAACTCCCCTGTCCATGCTTACTGGTCCAAGTATCTGTGTTGAAATGCACCCTGTCACACACAGAGTTTCTCAAGGAAGCGGTGAGGTTGTGTGCGACCTACTGTGGTAGCGCGGGCATGCCTTTCTTGGAGAAGGAGTGACGACTGGCCATCGGCTCTTGGGGCACTGCAATGGGCATAAGGTCTCAAAAATCCTCGGTCTCAAAAGGGTGTAAAGGCAGCCTTTCTGTTGCCAACAAGTTGCAGATGATGAAACTCAACCTCTTAGGCATGTCATGCCCTTCGAAAATCATGTAAAACACAGCGAGGGGACTCCAACCACAGTCTCCCTCGTTGCCACTAATTGGGCCACACACACCCCACTTGACTGGCATCAGTTGACCCAATTTTCAAGATGAAAAAGATGCTTTGCATGAAGCACTCTCAAAAATACGCGTGCCTTTCCCGTCCCCTGGCTGACCCAGGGGAAGAAAAGTCCTCTGAGAGCCATGATTTGTTCATTTTGGTTCTTTTAGAAACACAGCGAGGGGACGCCAACCACAGTCTCCCTCGTTTCCACTAATTGGGCCACACACACCCCACTTGACTAGCATCAGTTGATCCCCCCTTTTCAAAATGAAAAAGATGCTTTGCATGAAGCACTCTCAAAAATACGCGTGCCTTTCCCGTCCCCTGGCTGACCCAAAGGAAGACAAGTCCTCTCAGAGCCATGACTTGTTCATCTTGGTTCTTTTAGAAACACAGCGAGGGGACTCCAACCACAGTCTCCCTCGTTGCCACTAATTGGGCCACACACACCCCACTTGACTGACATCAGTTGATGCCCCTTTTCAAAATGAAAAAGATGCTTTGCATGAAGCACTCTCAAAAATACGCGTGCCTTTCCCATCCCCTGGCTGACCCAGGGGAAGAAAAGTCCTCTTAGAGCCATGACTTGTTCATCTTGGTTCTTTTAGAAACACAGCGAGGGGACTCCAACCACAGTCTCCCTCGTTGCCACTAATTGGGCCACACACACCCCACTTGACTGGCATCAGTTGACCCAATTTTCAAGATGAAAAAGATGCTTTGCATGAAGCACTCTCAAAAATACGCGTGCCTTTCCCGTCCCCTGGCTGACCCAGGGGAAGAAAAGTCCTCTGAGAGCCATGACTTGTTCATCTTGGTTCTTTTAGAAACACAGCGAGGGGACTCCAACCACAGTCTCCCTCGTTGCCACTAATTGGGCCACACACACCCCACTTGACTAGCATCAGTTGACCCCCCTTTTCAAAATGAAAAAGATGCTTTGCATGAAGCACTCTCAAAAATACGCGTGCCTTTCCCGTCCCCTGGCTGACCCAGGGGAAGACAAGTCCTCTCAGAGCCATGACTTGTTCATCTTGGTTCTTTTAGAAACACAGCGAGGGGACTCCAACCACAGTCTCCCTCGTTGCCACTAATTGGGCCACACACACCCCACTTGACTGGCATCAGTTGACCCAATTTTCAAGATGAAAAAGATGCTTTGCATGAAGCACTCTCAAAAATACACGTGCCTTTCCCGTCCCCTGGCTGACCCAGGGGAAGAAAAGTCCTCTGAGAGCCATGATTTCTTCATTTTAGTTCTTTTAGAAACACAGCGAGGGGACTCCAACCACAGTCTCCCTCATTGCCACTAATTGGGCCACACACACCCCACTTGACTGGCATCAGTTGACCCCCCTTTTGAAAAAGAAAAAGATGCTTTGCATGAAGCACTCTCAAAAATACGCGTGCCTTTTGCCTCCCCTGGCTGACCCAGGGGAAGAAAAGTCCTCTGAGAGCCATGTCCACATTGTCAGTGGACAGACGAGTGTGCTTATCTGCCAGCAGACCCCCAGCAGCACTGAAGACAGGTTCCGAGAGAACGCTGGCTGCAGGACACGACAAGATCCCCAAGGCGTACGTGGCAATCTCAGGCAATTTATCCAGATTGGAAGCCTAAAATGAGCAGGGCTCAAGTTGCACAGTAATGGCATCGAGGTTTACTTGCATATACTCATATATCTGTGTGTCCTCCTCTTTTTCCTTGTCCAGCTCTTTTGTTTTCGCATGAGTATATGTCCTTGTCACTTTCCCATGTGTTTGTGTTGTGTTGTGAGTTGTTTGTCACCTTTTGGACACCTTTGAGGGTGTTTTCTAGGTGTTTTTATGTGTTTGTGATTGCCTGCCATTGTTTCCTATGCAGTTCGAGTTTGGTTCATCGAACGTTCGACGAACCGAACTCGAACGGGACCTCCGTTCGACGAACCGACCTCGAGCCGAACCGCGACCGGTTCGCTCATCTCTAGTCAGCAGAGTCCTGTTTATACAGTAGAGGGTAAGGTCTTATGGTCAGCGAGGTTCTCTCTCTATATTATCCTCCTTTCTCTCACATGTACAGTCATGGCCAAAAGTTTTGAGAATTCTACAAATATTAATTTTTACAAAGTCTACTGCTTAAGTTTTTCTAATGGCAATTTGCATATACTCCAGAATGTCATAAAGAGTGATCAGCTTAACAGCAATTATTTGCAAAGTCAATATTGGCTAAGAAAATGAACTTTAACCCCTAAAACACATTTCAACATCATTGCATTCCAGCCTTAAAAGGAGCAGCTAACATTGTTTTAGTGATTGTTCCATTACCACAGGTGTGGGTGTTGAGGAGGACAGGGCTGGCAATCAATCAGTCATGATTAAGTAAGAATGACACCACTGGACACTTTAAAAGGAGGCTGGTGCTTGGTATCATTGTTTTTCTTCAGTTAACCATGGTTATTTCTAAAGAAACACGTGCAGCCATCATTGCTCTGCACAAAAATGGCAGAACAGGGAAGAGTATCGCAGCTACAAAGATTGCACCTCAGTCAACAATCTATCGCATCATCAAGAACTTCAAGGAGAGAGCTTCCATTATTGCCAAAAAGGCTCCAGGGTGCCCAAGAAGGACCAGCAAACGCCAGGACCGTATCTTAAAACTGTTTCAGCTGTGGAATCGGACTACCAGCAGTGCCGAGCTAGCTCAGCAATGGCAGCAGGCTGGTGTGAGTGCTTCTGCACGCACTGTGAGGCGGAGACTCTTTGAGCAAGGCCTGTTTTCAAGGAGGGCAGCAAAGAAGCCACTTCTCTCCAGAAAAAACATCAGGGACCGACTGATATTCTGCAAAACGTACAGGTAGTGGACTGCTGAGGACTGGGGTAAAGTCATTTTCTCAGATGAATCGCCTTTTCGATTGTTTGGGACATCTGGAAAAAAGCTTATTAGGAGAAGAAGAGGTGAGCGCTACCACCAGTCTTGTCTCATGCCAACTGTTAAGCATCCTGAAACGATTCATGTGTGGGGTTGCTGCTCAGCCAAGGGAATCGGCTCACTCACAGTCTTGCCTAAAAACACAGCCATGAATAAAGAATGGTACCTGAATGTCCTCCAAGAGCAACTTCTCCCAACCGTCCAAGAGTAGTTTGGCGCCCAACAATGCCTTTTCCAACATGATGGAGCACCTTGCCATAAAGCAAATCACTAAATGGCTCATGGAACAAAACATTGAGATTTTGGGTCCATGGCCTGGAAACTCCCCAGATCTTAATCCCATTGAGAACTTGTGGGCAATCATCCAGAGACGGGTGGACAAACAAAAACCAACAAATTCTGGCAAACTGCAAGCATTGCTTATGCAAGAATGGACAGCTATCAGTCAGGATTTGGTCCAGAAGTTGATTGAGAGCATGCCAGGAAGAATTGCAGAGGTCCTGAAGAAGAAGGGTCAACACTGCAAATATTGACTTGCTGCATTAACTCATTCTAACTGTCAATATAACCTTTTGGTACTCATAATATGATTGCAATTATATTTCTGTATGTGATGTAAACGTCAGACAAACACTTATAAAAACCAGAGGGCAACAGATCATGTGAAAAAATAATTTTAGTGTCATTCTCAAAACTTTTGGCCATGACTGTATTTCCATAGTTTTGTGCAAATGTTTTCATTGCAAATAGAATTTTTGGAAAATATTCAGCAAAGCCAGTGAATTAGAAATTCAAAAGATCGGCTCATCAATAAATATGAGTATTTGTATAATTATTATACAGTGTTCTGCAGATGTTCTGTGTCATGTAGTAATCACTGTATATGTAAGAAACAAAGCTGTCCATATAATGGTGTCACATGAGTAACATAGTAACTGGGAACAGGGGCTCCTAAATTGGCCCTGAAGTTAGGGGGTTCTAACTGTCCCTTATCCCAGAACTACTTCTGAAGGGGAAGAGGTCTGGACCACCAGCATAGCCCTGACTCCTGATCAGCCCTAGTTCTAATACCCCCTCGCCCAGAAACCAGAAGAGGGCAGGGACTGGAGTGATAAGTCCCACACAAAAAGACAAACTGAGGGAAACCAAACACAAACTCACAGCAATCACTCAGGCCCACAACACACATACGTGCCTCCGGTACGTGTTTGGTACGTTTTTGCACATACCGGAGACACGGAGACACAGAGACCCATGTTATTCTATGGGTGATGGCACACATGCGTAAAATCACACGGAACGTGTGTCTGTGTGATAAGTACATGTGTGCGTTTTCCCGCACGGACAACATGTCCGTTTTTGGCGGTCAGCACGCAGGCACGGACCCGTTAAAGTCAATGGGTCCGTGCCTGCACGGACGGAGCATGTCCGTGTTCAGCACGTTCCGTCCGTGCGCGTTTTTAAACGAGCAATCTATTTTTTTTTTTTTTATTAAAGTCAGTCTACTTACCTTTTTTTCTGCTGTTCTCAGTCATACTTACATTGGCGCTCGGTCTTTTTCTTCCCCCGGCTCATACTTACCAATCCCCAATCACCAGCGCGGCGAGGAACAGCTGTGCCGAAAATACGCGGCTTCAATTCATTTGAAAATGCCGGCCGCTCATTAATCAATCTCGTATTCCCTGCTTCCCCCGCCCATCGGCGCCTATGATTGGTTGCAGTCAGACACACCCCCACGCTGAGTGACAGCTGTCTCACTGCACCCAATCATAGCAGCCGATGGGCGGCTCTGTACTGTGCAGTGAAATAAATAAATAATTAATTAAAAAATCGGCGTGCGGTCCCCCCCCATTTTGATTCCAACCAAGATAAAGCCATATGGCTGAAGGCTGGTATTCTAAGGATGGGGAGCCCCACGTTATGGGGAGCCCCCCAGCCCAACAATATCAGCCAGCAGCTGCCCAGAATAGCCGCATACAATAGATGTGACAGTTCTGGGACTCTACCCGGCTCTTCCCGATTTGCCCTGGTGCATTGGCAATCGGGGTAATAAGGAGTTATTGGCAGTCCATAGCTGCCACTAAGTCCAAGATTAATCATTGCAGGCATCTATGAGACACCCCCAATGATTAACCTGCAAGTTAAAGTTAATAAACACACACAGTGAAAAAATCCTTTATTTGAAATAATAAACAATAACAAATATCCTCGTTCACCAATTTATTATGCAACAAATACCCATCCAGCTCCGGCGTAATCCACGGAGGTCCCATGTCGCTTCCAGCTCTGCTTTATGAAGGTGACAGGAGCTGCAGAAGAACACCGCTGCTCCTGTCACCTCCACACAGCAACTGAGGTGAGTAGCGCAATCAGCGATGACTTTACTCAGGTTACTCACGGCCACCGCTGGATCCTCCAACTGTGACAGCAAGTCACCCAAGTGACAGTGATGAAGTCACAGGTGAGTTGCGGTCTCGGGTGGAGGATCCAGCTAGCCGCGAGTAACCTGAGTGACGGCAGCGCTAAGCACGCTGCTCACTTCAGTCACTCAGGGGATTAGCGGTCACCGGTGAGTCCTTCATGGGTAACTGCTAATCAGTACGCGACACATACAGAGCCGTGGTATGAGGATGAAGTTGGGTGAAGTTCACCCGAGTTCATTCTCATCGTGCAACTCTGTCTGCTGTCAGCCGACATGTATCAAACGACATTTTACCACACACACGGACATTTCACACGGACATTTCACGTACACATACACCGACATTCCACACGCACACACGGATATTCCACATGCCTACACGGATAGCATACACCATCACACGGATGTCATACGTACTAGAGAAACGCCCAAAAAAAACGGAACACGGACTCGAAAAACGGACCGTGTCCCACATACGTTTTTTATGCGGAAGTGTATTTTTGGCCTCACAGAGGTATAAATGAAACGTGCTCAGGAGGAAATAAAGGAAAGGAAGGAAATAATCAATTGACAAGAGTATACACCAGAATAGTATAGTCTAATCAACATGGAGGAGCAGATTTCACCATCTTTTAAAGGGCGGAGGCAGCCATGATAAGTTTCCATAAACCCTCCCTAGCAGCAATTCACAGGCCAGGAGAAATTAACTCCTGCTAGACTGATCATTAGTAAGCACACAACAGGTCAACACCCAGCTCTCAGTGAGCAACTCAGAAAGTACCAGGATGAGCAGGAAAAAGTGCACGGATTGTAGCATTTAATGGATGTGACAATTCTGGGCACCTGCAGGCTGCTATTTTTAGGCTAGTGAGGGCCCAAAAACCATGGTCCTCCCCAACCTGGGAATATCAGCCACCAGCTGTCGGCTTTATCATGGCTAGGAATCGAAATTTGGGTTATTTTAAATTATTTATATAAATAATTTTTAAAAAAGCCTCACGGGTCCCTCTTATTTTGATACATAGCCAAGATAAGCACATGGCTTGGGGCTGTCGCCTGTTGCCATATGCTTTATCTGTGCTGGGTATCACAATATGGGGGGATTCTATGCCAATTTTTTAATTTATTTATTTTCATACCACTATAAGGACACACAACATGTGCGATTGCAAGCAGTCAGACACACTGTCACACAAAGTGGGATGCAGTCTGACTTTAACCAATCACAGACTCTGCCATTTAGGGTGGGAGTACGGTCTGACTATAACCGATCACAGACTGTCAGTGGGCAGGAGAAGCAGTGTATATGCATGAGATTAATAAACAGCCCCCAAAGTAGCATTACAATCGACTGGTAAGTATAACACGCTTGCTTTATTCTTATTTTCTTTCTTTTTCATTTTTTTTACTTACCCAGGTGCCCGCATATGGATAGTTACCTGGAGTTACCTGAGAACTCCGGGCCTGCAATCAGTACACAGATACTTGGTTACCCGTGCAAATCCGGACTTTTACAGTCCAGGTTCGCCCATCACTAATCACTACCCTATACACAGATATCAAATGTTTAATGTATAGACTGAAATATATATTTTAACAAAATACTTCTGATAGATTCCATACAGTGGCCTCACTCACCCAAAGGATCCCATTGTAAGAAAGTTTATTATTATATGGAATAGCATAGTCTACTCCGTTATTCAAAACCATTTTGGGGGATATAATTTGTATAGGGCTCAAAGGTGGAGGAGGGAGTGTGGGCAAAAAGTCAATCTGTTTTGCTCTCTGCCAGGCTAATGTAACCCTATGAACATGTTTAGCTGGCACCCAGATATTGCAGGGTTTTGCACTCTATTTTCTGCAGCATTCCCATAAAAAGTGAATAAAGTGGAATGTTGCAATCAAATTAACAATTTCCTCTTAAAAAATAAATTTACCCTGAGACCTAATAAATAGTAATGACCAACAGACTAATCATTAAAATAAAAGTGTGAAGGAATAAACGCCCATAACAGTATTCTTACTATTATAGCTGCACAAAAAGAAAGATGTAAAAGTTGCTTCATTCTTATGTTTAGTGTTATAAGCATATTAACAGTAAGACAGTAAAAATGAATATTGAAAACAAATATTATTTATGGCTATAGTTTTGTATATATAATATACCCACAGATTTACAGTTTTTGCATCAAACTATTAAAATGGTGGAGTGTAGGGTTGCACTTTCTAATTTTCTGGTAACCGTGAAACTGATTTTTGACATAAATTATTACATGTCAGTTGTGCTATAATAGTGCACGTACAATTAAAATTCTCAATGTCAGTTCTGTTGTAATTTTCTTATGAATAAAACTTATACATGCATAAATGTGAGCATAGATAACACTTTATAAGGCACAATTACTTTATTACATTTTAAGTGCCCAAACTGATGTCCCTAACAAAAGGTTAATTACTAATATTATCGAAGGGATTCTGTATAGTTCTACTGTTTTATGAGTAATGTATCAGCTCATTATGTTTTTCATCTTTCCACAATATATAAAAAGAAAAAAGCAGTCTGGAGTTACAGATTATACAGGAACACCATGTGCAGAATTATTAGGCAAGTTGTATTTTAGAGGATTTTTTTTATTATTCATTAACAACTATGTTCTCAATCAACCCAAAATACTCATAAATATCAAAGCTTAATATTTTTGGAAGTTGGAGTGGGGGTTTTTTAGATTTGGCTATCTTAGGAGGATATCTGTTTTTGCAGGTAATTATTACTGTGCAGAATTATTAGGCAACTTATTAAAAAACAAATATATTCCCATCTTACGTGTTTATTTTCACCAGGTAAACCAATATAACTGCACAAAATGTAGAAATAAACATTTTTGACATGCAAAAACAAAACAAAAAAAAATTAGTGACCAATATAGCCACCTTTCTTTATGGTGACACTCAACAGCCTACCATCCATAGATTATGTCAGTTGCTTGATCTGTTTACAATCAACATTGCGTGCAGCAGCCACAACAGCCTCCCAGATACTGTTCTGAGAGGTGTACTCTTTTCCCTCCCTGTAGATCTTACATTTTATGAGGGACCATAGGTTCTCTATGGGGTTCAGATCATGTGAACAAGGGGTCATGTCATTATTTTTCATCTTTTACATCTTTACTGGCCAGCCACGCTGTGGAGTAGTTGGATGCATGTGATAGAGCATTGTCCTGCATGAAAATCATGTGTTTCTTGAACGATACCGACTTCTTCCTGTACCGCTGCTTCAAGAAGTTGTCTTGGAGAAACTGGCAGCAGGTCTGAGCTTCACTCCATCCTCAACCCGAAAAGGTCCCACAAGTTCATCTTTGATGATACCAGCCCATACCAGTACCCCACCTCCACCTTCCTGGCGTCTGAGTTGGAGTGGAGCTCTCTGCCCTTTACTGATCCAGCCTCTGGCCCATCCATCTGGCCCATCAAGAGTCACTCTCATTTCATCAGTCCATAAAACCTTTGAAAAATCAGTCTTAAGATATTTCTTGGCCCAGTCTTGACGCTTTATCATATGTTTCTTGTTCAAAGGTGGTTGTGTTTCAGCCTTCTTTACCTTGACCATGTCCCTGAGTATGGCACACCTTGTGCTTTTTGATACTCCAGTAACGTTGCAGCTCTGAAATATGGCCAAACTGGTGGCAAATGGCATCTTGGCAGCTTCACGCTTGATTTTCCTCAATTCATGGGCAGTTATTTTGTTCCTTTTTTGCCCAACACACTTCTTGCGACCCTGTTGGCTATTTGCCATGAAACGCTTGATTGTTTGGTGATCGCGCTTCAACAGTTTGGCAATTTCAAGACTGCTGCATCCCTCTGCAAGACATCTCACAATTTTGGACCTTTCAAAGCCCGTCAAATCTCTCTTCTGACCCATTTTGCCAAAGGAAAGGAAGTTGCCTAATAATTAAGCACACCTTATATAGGGTGTGGATGTCATTACACCACACCCCTCCTCATTACAGAGATGCACATCACCTGATTTACTTAATTGGTAGTTAGCTCTCAAGCCTATACAGCTTGGAGTAGGACAACATGTATAAAAAGTATCATATGATCAAAATACTCATTTGCCTAATAATTCTGCACACAGTGTATATATGTGACGCCCCTGGACTATCAGGTCGTCACAAGGTACTGCACAAGCTGCCCTCCCGTGCAGTATTCCACCTCCCTCTTGGTTCTGGGTCCCTAACTAAATGGTGTTGCCTCCAACAGCAAATGAAACCCTAGATTCATCCTGCACCACATCCTCCAGACACACCAGTGGATGGCTTGAGTGGAATAGAGTCGCCCACCTGGGGGGTCAGGGAAGGGAGGTGAGGAGTGTAGTTAGTCGTAGTGAGTAGTTAGTGGAGAGTTGGGTGGAGGTTGGGAAGTAGCCCTCGAGCTGTGAGGAGCTCAGAGGAAGTCGGGAGTAGTGACTCCTGAAGACACTGTCTAGGTTACAGACGGTGGTCTAGGCCTAGAGAAGTCGGACCCCTGGTCACAGAGGATTGTGGCGAGGTACTCGGACCTGTCGAGGAGGGCAGCCAACAGCCTAGCACCATCACCGGTCCGGGACCGAAGCCACGATGGGGTACACGGACCCTAGGTCGGGGAGTAGCTTCAGGCAAAGCTACTATTCACCTGAGGAGAATGGAGCCTTTATGATCTGTTCCCACCCACTCCAGAATTGGGGCATTAGCGCAAAGAGAGGGACAGGACTTTCCAATCCAAAACGGTCCAGAAAATCCCAAGCGTGAGCCCTGAGAGCAAGCTCCTATACTTAGCCATAGTAGGGAGTGGGGTCGGGCTAGTTCCATGCTACTGGGCCATCAAGTTGAAGTCACACTAAGTGCCAGGAGGCAGGTCACGGATCAAGAGGGAGCACGACTGTGGACGGGACCCGGACGAGCTCCCCTCAGCAGCAGTGGTACCCAGAGACTTGTTTTACCCGGTTTTCAGTGTCTGCTTATTAACTGAGTGAGTACGAGAGTGACCCCTGCATCCCACGGCATCCCCTACACCGAGTCCTGGGGCATCCCCCCTACCCGTGGAGGGTTACAACACCTTGCTGCCCCACTTCATCACCCTGTGTACTCCTAACGGCAGCGGTGGTACTCCCCAAATTACCGAGCACCACGGGTGGCATCAGGAACTACACATAAACTCCCCTGTAAATACCCCCTTTCATTTGAGTGGCCGCACAACCCCCGGGGTCCGGAGACCCTCGAGCCACAGTGAACCCGGATCCGAGCAGCTCGGCTGCTACCACGGGGGCGGCACATATACACTATTCACAAAGAGTCAGGAATAATTGGCTTTCGGGGGAAATTTATGGAAAATGTAAAAAGTCCACCCTACAGTTATATTTTATCAAGAAAGTAGGGCATTTAAGTAAAATTATTCATTGGGGATATCTTCACAATATATTGAGACAAAAGCTAATAACAATGGTGGGTATACCCCAAAGAAAAATATCTGGGTCAATATTTTTATCATGTTGCCTTGAGCATCAATTACAGCTTGACAATAATGTTTCATCCTGTTCACAAGTCGAGTTTTTGTCTACTGAGGCATGACATCCCACTCTTCTTGAAGGGTGGCCCTCAGGTCACTAAGGTTCTGGGGTACAGAGTTACAAGCTTCTACACGGTGACTCAGCTGATACCGTAGGTTATCTAGAGGGTTCAGGTCTGGAGAAGGCCACTCCATTTGAGGTACCCCAGTCTCCCACAGTTATTCCCTAATGATTCAACCTCTATGAGCTGGAGCATTGTTGTCCATGAAGATGAAATTAGGCCTTTGTTGTTCATTTAGAGGCACAATGGATTAATGATGTTAATCAAGTAGTTTGGACTTGTCACTATATAACTCACAAAGTGTAGGGCAGTTCTGTATTAACTAGACACACTTGCCCACACTATAACATCACCACCAAAAGCTAATCAGGTAACAACAGTGGCAGATGCATAGTACTCTCCTTGATGTTTCCAACATCGTTGGTAACCATCATTTCTGATCAGCGTGAATCGACTTTCATTAACAAACAGCACTGAGACCCACTGAGTAGTTAGTTAGTGTAGAGTTGAAGTGGAGGTTGGGAAGTAGCCCTGGAGCTGTGAGGAGCTCAGAGAAAGTCGGGCATAGTGACTCCTGAAGACACTGTCTAGGTTGAAGACGGTGGTCTTAACCTAGAGGAGTCGGACCCCCGGTTAACAATTTAGAAAGGAACAACTCTTAAAAAGGTCTTATAAAAAGCATACCCCGAGGCTTCACATATTTACAGGCACTGAAATGTTATTACTTTGAGTCCAACAGACTGAAGATTGCTTTTCCCCCAAAAAACAGAAAAGCAATACTACTCCCATCATCAACTCCCATCCCACCACGTCCATAAAATGATGACGCCTGTGCTTGGTGGGGTGGTCAGGTACTTTGCAGATCATCTAGCACGTAGACCACGCTGATGTAAATGGTTTTGAATGGTCTGATGTGACACTTGGGTGCCTCTCACCTCCCTGGGCTTGTGTGGCATTCACCATCCAGTTCCAAAGGGCATTGTTCACAAATAGGTGGTCATCATTGTGGGATGTGGCCAAAGGAAATCCACTTCTATGCATTTCTATGACTCTTCCAGTTTTTCCGTATTTGTGTTGCAACCTGCTGATGAAACTCTGTGACACTCTAAGCTAAGTGGCCACTTCCATCTGAGAACATCTTGTTTGAAGCCTCACAATCGCAAGGTACTGTTTATCAAGTGTTTTGTGTCGTCTTGGTCTCATGATGTTAAAATGTGAACAGCAAGATGAGGAGGACTGTTTAATTGAGATGAGCCACCCCCCTAGTGTTCGAGTTCGGTTAGTCGAACAGCGGGTGTGTTCATCGAACGTTCGACGAACGCTCGACAAACACCTTCGAATCCCATTGAAAACAATGGCAGGCAAACACAAACACATACAAACACATTATACATATACACATACAGTTAATAATAAACATTCCAAATATACTTACAGGTCCCGCGACGTATCTTGCACTCTGTCTCCCGCCGCTTCTCCTTCCGATCATCATTGTGTCCTCCCAGTAACCAGCACTGATAATAGGACTTTTCCGTGATGTCATAGCATGTGACCAGTCACGTGTGTATTATCCCATTGGCTACAGACTGGTCACATGGCTATGACGTCATGCTAGGTCCTGTGAGTGCATGTCGCCATTATGCGGTGCTCGCCCAAGCATCTCCATACTCAGTATACTCGGCGAGTACCAGCAAGATACTCGGGCACATGCTTGGCTCCCCATTCCTGCATGTCGGCGCTCTGGATGGCACAGCCAGTGAATAGCGGCGCCGGGAATCAGGTGATCAGAGATCACCATTGCTATAGTAAGCCGCCTGTCAGGTCACTATTGCAACGGTGGCAGCGGTGACGTCACCGCTTACCAACCCGCAGCCTCTACTCATTCATTGAGTGATTAGACTGCACGAGAGTAGCAGCGTCTTCCTCCCATGCAGTGCTGTCATATGTAGAAGAGCTGCATGGGTTGAAGGAGAAAGAAGACAGAAGACCAGGATCATGGAGGGGTGAGAGGGAGTAATAAACATGGAGTCTCTAAGTGTGTCTGTGTATTTATTTCTATTAAAGTATTTTTTCTCTGTGTGGTGTTTTTTTTTTAACCCTTTATTGGAGATTCTTAATGGTCGGGTTAAACTTGCCTGACATTAAGAATCTCTGGCTTAATACTAGCTAGTAAAACAAAGCTAGTATTAACCCCTTATTACCCAGTGAGCCACCCAGCATCAGGGCCGCTAGAAGAGTTGGATACAGCGCCAGATGATGGTGCTTCTATGAAAGCGCCATTTTCTGGGGCGGCTGCGGACGGCAAGTCTCAGCGGAGGGGCCCAATAAGATTGGGCTAACCTGTGCAGCAGATTATAATCCCCAGCTGCCTAGCTGGCTGGACAAAAAAATGGAGCGAATCCAATGTAATATTTTTTTTTTTTTGTTATTATTATTTCATGAAATTCATGAAAAATTAAAAAAAGGGCTTCCCTATATTTTTAGTTCCCAGTCGGGTACAAATAGGCAGCTGGGAGTTGGGGGCACCTGTACCTGCCTGCTGTACCTGGCTAGCATACAAAAATATGGCAAAGCCCACGTCATTTTTTTTTTTAGTTTTTTGGCAAAAAATTTAAAAAATAAAATGCTTCCCTGGATTTTCCATTGCCAGTGAAGGTAACACCAAGTAGTGGGGGTTAGCAGCCAGTAGCTGCTTGGATTACCCTTAGCTACCAATACAAAAAAATGCAGCGGGACCCACATATTTTTTTAAATTATTTATTTCAATAACTAAAAAAAATGAGATTCCCTGTATTTTGATTGCCTGACATCACAGTACTGTAAAAATAAATCATTAAAAATGAAGTAGCGCTCCGCAGTATTTTTAATTCTCAGTGCAGATAAAGCAGACAGCTACAGGTTGCCACCCCCATCTGCCTGGCGTTACCTTGGCTGGCAATCAAAATACAGGGAAGCCCATTAATTTTTTTATTTAAAAAAATAGTTAAAAAAAATAAATGTGTGGGCTTCCACCGAATTTTGATCGCCAGTCAGTTAAAGCCAGACAGCTGGAGGCTGGAATTCTCGGCAGCACACAGCCACCCCTAGAAATCGTGCATTGTTTCTTAGTGCCATTTCCAGGCATTTTATCCGGCTCGTCTAGCGGCCGTGATGGTGGTGGCTTGCTGGGTAATAAAGGGGTTAATACCAGCTTTGTATTCTCAGATGGTACTAAGCCCGAAATTCATGGTGTCATGCCAAAATAGACATGGCCACCATGAATTTCTAGTAAAGATAATAAAAAACAAACAGAAAAATGTTTTTATTAGAAACAAAACACAACACAATTAGTGACTCCATCTTTATTGAACTAAGAACCCCCCCCACTCTGCTATAGTCCTGGGTCGAATGTCCCGCGATGTCCAATCCGGATCCAATATTATCTGATCGGTTTGCTGAAAGGCAAAGTGATCAGATGATGTGTCAGGTGTTCACGGACCTGACTCACATGCCACTTCAGCTGATTGTATAAAAGCCGTTTATACAATCAGCTGATGCATCAGTAGAAAAAAAAACTATACACTTCTGTGCAGACTACCATCCGATCGCTGCAGGACCCGGCGGTAATCAGCTGATGCGGTCACCTGACGGCATCAGCTGATAGTTTAAGCCGGCCAGGCGGTAAAATGCCGGCGGCCTCACTGCTGGACTTATACAATCAGCTGATGCCGTCAGTTGACCGCATGAGCTGATCACCGCCAGCTATCGGACGTGTCCTTGGAGTCTGCAGACAGGTGAATATGATATTTTTTTTTTCTACTGTTCACTTTTGATTTCGCAGCTGCTTCCACCTCTTGTCTGAACATGGCGCTGGACGGGAGGTGGAAGCAGGGGTGGCGGTACTGGGAGGATCCACTCTTCTGTGTTTACCAACACAAGGAATCACCTTCCTGTACACATGATTGTATTACCCACCCCTTGTGTTTATAGCTGCATTTATAGTCATAGAAACGCTTACGGTAAGTTCACACACTGCGTTTTTTTGACGCCACGTTTTTGTGCTTTGTTTCCCACATAAAACGCACAAAAATGCAGCATGTTCTATGTTATATGTTCTTCATTCCCCACTAGTGTATGCAGGAGAGCAGACAGCTGCAGAACTACAAGGCTCAGCATGCTGCATCCAGGACTGTATTCTGGAGGGAGAGACAGGGGAAGCAGAACTACAAGGCTCAACATGCTCTATTCACTAGTGTATGCAGGAGAGCAGACAGCAGCTGCATAACTACAAGGCTCAGCATCCTCCATCCAGGACAGTATGCTGGTGGGAGAGGCAGGGGGAGCAGAACTACAAGGCTCAGCATACTTCATCCACTAGTGTATGCAGGAGAGCAGACAGCAGATGCAGAACTACAAGGCTCAGCATACTCCATTCAAGACTGTATGCAGGAGTTTTCCCCCCCAAAAATGACGTGGGCTTTGCCATATTTTTGTATGCTAGCCAGGTACAGCAGACAGCTACGGCCTGCCCCCAGCCTCCAGCTGCCTATTTGTACCTGGCTGGGAACCAAAAATATAGGGAAACCCTTTTTTTTAATTATTTCACGAATTTCATGAAGTAATTAAAAAAAAAAAATCAAGTGGGCAGCTGGGGATTGGAATCCGCAGCGCAGGGTGCCCAAGCTTTCTGGGGACCCCCGCTGAAAATTGCAGTCCGCAGCCACCCCAGAAAATGATGCTTTCATAGAAGCGCCATCTTCTGGCGCTGTATCCAACTCTTCTAGCTGCCCTGGTGATGGGTGGCTTGCTGGGTAATAATGGGTTTAGGGCTAGCTATATATTATCAAATGGCCCTAAGCCCGAAATTCTTGGTGTCATGCCAATATTAGACATGGCCACCTTGAATTTCTAGTACAGATAAAAAAAAACACAACACACAGAAAAATATTTTTATTAGAAATAAAACACAACACAATTAGTAACTCCATCTTTATTGAAATAAAAAAAAACCTCCGCAGTAATCCTGGGTCAAGGGTCCCACGCCGTCTAATCCGGATCCAATATCATCTGATCGGTTTGCTGGAAGGCATACCGCTCAAATGATGTGTCAGGTTCAAGGGCCTGAATCACATGACACATCAGCTGATTGTATAAGCGGCTTTTATACTATCAGCTGATGCATCAGTGCAAAAAAAAAACAACTACTCACTTCTGTGTAGACTCCAGTCTGATCGATGCAGGACCCGGCGGTAATAATCTGATGAAGTTTCCTGACGGCATCAGCTGATAGTTTAGCCGGCCGGGCGATAAAAAGCCAGCCTCACCGCTGCACTTATACACCTGGTGGAAGCAGCGGTGGCTGTATCGGGAGGTTTCACGCTTCTGTGTTTATCAACAGAAGGAATCCTATCCAAGAACACGTGATTGTACTACCTACCCCCTGCGTTTATAGCTGTGTTTATAGTCATAGAAACGCTTGGGGTCCTGTCACACATAGCAATACACCAACGATCTAACTTGGCAGGGATTGTTGGTGCGTCGCTACATGGTCGCTGGTGAGCTGTCAATCAGGCAGATCACCATAGCGATCAGCCACCAGCGACCTGTGTAACGAAGCTGTGCTTGGTAACCAGGGTACACATCGAGTTACTAAGCAAAGCGCTTTGCTTGGATACCTGATATGTACCCTGTTTACCAGCTTTCCGCAGGCTGCCAGCGCTGGCTCCATGCAAACGTAGCTGTAAAAAGCTACAGTTACGCTTTTGGTGATCGAACTGTTATCGAACAGTAACGCGAACGGTTGAATGTTAAGCAAATCGTTCAAGTTCGTCGAACGACTCACACATCGCCAAAAACAACTCGAATTTGAAATTGGCGAATGGTTCGATTTGAACAATGCTCATCTCTACTGTTTAAATACCAGTTCTAATTGAACTTGAAAATTTTTGGGAGACTCATGGATCAAACACCTGTTGTGAATGTTGCCATTAAGTGTCTTGTTAGAGAACAGCAGGTGGTGCAAAATGAACTGAAACTGTTGTAACATTCCAAGCGTAAGTCTTCTCAACTGTCTGACAGGTTCTCAGTAGTAAAATATCATGTAATGTAATCATGTATACTAAATTCTACCGCGCTATCAATGCATGTAAAAATACACCTCTTGGTTCAAGCTAGTGTATAGTAAAAACCTGAAGGATATAGATACCAGAAAAAGGTTTAAGACTTGCCTCGACTCGATACAAGTGTCCAAGCAAGTCCTAAACCTTTTTCTGATCTTTATTACCTTCAGGTTTTTACCATACACTATCTTGGACCAACAGGTGTATTTTTACATGCATTGATAGCACAGTAGTAATTAGTATATTTATTTGTTTTTTCTGTTTGGCAAATTCTGACACCGTCCCTGTCCTCTACTAGTGGTTTTATACAGTATATGCTCTTTTTATTCTTATATATTTGAGAAAAATAAAATAAGTATCCCTTTGGATTGGAGTGCTAGTGGTTTCTTATCAATAAAATATCATATAGTCTAAAGAATAACTTTGGCACACTTGTGTTTAGTAATAATGAAAAAAAGTCCACTTTAATTCTATCCCAATATGTAATAAGTGTAATAATAATAATAACACTAGCAAATACCTCCAATTAGAAATATAGTATAGTTCTCCTGATTCATTAGGTATCCATGGATACGACCAATCATATAGTGACAGTTAGTTAGTTGCTCGTGGTCATAACCATGGATACCTACTAAGGTCCTGCAATACCCTGAACATGAGGTAAGTGAAATAATGAATTAGGAGAACTATACTACATTTCTAATTAGAGGTATTTGCTAATATTATTATTATAACACCTACTATATATTGGAAAAGGATCTTGGAGATGGGAATAACACTTTAAGTTCACTTGAAAAGGTTAGAGTGCATTTCAGGATCATGCTGAAATTTTACCTGAAAACCAAAATCTCCTAACTTTTTGTTAGTAGTGCATTGATGGGGACTAAAAATACATATGAAAAGATTTATCCAGAATATATCATTTTGTTCTTTTAACCCTCGTTTACTTTTGTGGATAACTGGAGTCCCAGTAGTCAGAGCCCTTCCAGTCCCAAGAGCAGGTCATCTACCATCAGAATGGAGAAGTGACCACATCTCCCTCCAACACAAAAAGAATAAATGAAGTAGTGATACATGTGATTAAACTGCTTGGTTCTGATGGAACTTTTCAGAATTTTGCTTTTTGGATCAAAAATAAGGATAAGAACCATTCAAACCCAATTGATCTGACAATTATCACCTATCTTTTGATTATGTAACGATGTGAGTAACCCTTTAAAATAACTAACTTACACAACATGTAAACATTGCAGGAGCTCTTAACTACTTATCGACCTGTGACACACATTTTCACTACACTGGTCTTAAGAGCTAGCACTGGAGCAGAGACCAATTTATGCCTGTAAAGGCCCCATCACACGCTACGATATATCTAATGATATGTCGTCGGGTCACGGAATTTGTGACGCACATCCGGCATCGTAAGAGATGTCGTAGCTTGTGACACCACCGAACGACTGTTAACGAGCAAAAATACTCACCTTATTGTTGCTCGTTGACACGTCTTTCATTTTCATAATGTAGTTCCTCCTTCTGCGGGCGGTTGTTCGTCGTTCCTGAGGCAGCACACATCGCTACGTGTGACACCCCGAGAACGACAAACACAGCTTACCTGCATGCCGCCGGCAATGAGGAAGGAAGTAAGCGAGTGTTACGTCCTGCTCATCTCCGCTTCTATTGGGTGACCGCTGTGTGACGTCGCTGTGACGCCAAACGTCCAACCCCCTTCAGGAAGAGGATGTTTGCCGCCCACAGCGACGTCGTTAGGGAGGTAAGTACGTGTGACGGGGGTTAATGACATGGTGCGCCACGGGCAAAGAATTGCCCGTGACTCACAAACGACGGGGGCGGGTGCGATCGCTCATGCGATCACACGATATATCGACGCGTGTGACGAGGCCCTTAGACACCAGCTGTTTTACACAACCAACACTTGCTTCTAACAGCAGCAACTGGAACTTGTTCCAACTGCTACTGTTTAACTGTTTCAACTACACTATTAACCCCTTCACCCCTGGCCGATTTTCCGTTTTTTCGTTTTTATTTTTTTTCTCTTCTTCCGAAAACCATATTTTTTTATTTTTCCATCAATCTTGCCATATGAGGGGTTGTTTTTTGCGGGATGAGTTGTAATTTTAAACAAAACCATGTGTTTTACCATATAGTGTACTGGAAAACAGCAAATCAATTCCTAGTGTGGAAAAAATTGCAAAAAAAAAGTGTGATTGCACGATTGCTTTGGGGGTATTTTATTCCCCTTTTTCACTATATGGTAAAACTGATGTGTTGGTGTGATGCCTCTGATCAGTACAAGTTCCTAGATGCCAAATGTTTATAGGTTTACATTTATCTAAGGGATTAAACAAACTTCAGATGTTTGTCCAAAAACAGTGGCACACTTTTGCACCCGTAACGTTCTCATCTTTTCGGATATGATGCTGTGTGATGGCTTTTTTTTTGTGTCTGGAGATGACGTTATAATGATGCCATTTTTGCGCAGATGCTATGTTTTGATTGCCTATTATTGCATTTTTCGCAAAATTTGCAAGGACCAAAAAACAATTTTGGCGTTTGGAATTTTTGACGCTAAATCTTTTACTAATCAGGTTAATTGTTTTTAGATTTTGATATATCAGGTATTTATGAATGCAGCAATACCAAATATGTGCATATTTTTTATTTTTTAACCCTTTAATTTTCAATGGGGGGTGATTTGAACTTTTAGGTTTTTTTATTTTTTTTAACCCCTTAGCAACCCATGACATACTGGGTACGTCATGGATCGTGTGAGGTTAATCTCCGCAGCCTGCCATGGCAATATCAGCTGATTTCAACAGCTGACATGTGGGCCTGCTAGTCGCCAGTGGAATCGCATTCCACTCACGACTATTAACCCCTTACATCTCCCTGCCAAAATCTGGCAGCGAGAGGTATATGCACGCAGCCTGTATTGATCCGGAACCATGGAAGATCACCATAAATCATTGGCAAAAAGGTGACAAGAGAATTGGCAACTAATCTGGCCACCATCCCCTTACTAACCATCAACACTAGAAGTAGCTGAGGGGTGAACTAACATCCTATGCACCGCAAACCCAGCCGGAGAACTAGCTATCCTAAAGGAAGGAAAGATGAATAATTCTATGCCTCAGAAATATACCGCAAAGGTATAGCAAGCCCCCCACATTCAAAGACTGCGGTGATATAGGAAAACACAATACACAGATAGATGATAGGTTTAGCAAAGGTGAGGCCCCATTGACAAAATAGGAAAGGATAGGAAAGGGGCTGATGGTGGCCAGAGAAAAACCCTACAAAAATCCAAATATCTGATAGTACAAACAGTCCTCAGATCACTAGATCTGAAGTCCGTCCTATATCAGGCGCTCCTGTCATACCAATGAACAGAAAGCAGGAACCATTACAAATTCCAGAAGCAACAAACACATGGACTTATAGGAGCAATACTCCAAACATAGCTGCAGGGAGCTTCCCAGCTAAGCAACTGAGAGGGAAGATTCCTGCATGCAAATAAACTGACAATAACCACAGAAAATGACAAACCCAGATAAGAGCAAAAAGAACAAAACAACATAAGAAAGAACCAAGCACTTATCTGGGGTAGATGTGGTCTAGAGCTGAGAAGGCTGGAAAACCAAGGAATAAATGACAACCGGCTCAGCCTGCTAGCAGACCAAGGTTTCAATAGGCAGAGAGTTAGCAATGTTAACCCCCATTGCTCCAACACACCTGGTCTTTGTCCAAACCAGTCCTGGCCACAAGAGGGAGCCTCACAGCAGCAAAAGTATAACTGACATTCACAACAGCAGCCATTATGATGACTTACCCCGCCTCCATTGGAAGACACTTGACGTGATCACGTGACTTCTCATGGTTGCCATGGTAGTACAGGGTCATGTGATGAGGTATGTAGCTAACGCGAGTCACATGCTCTCAATGTCGGAATTGTGCCGCATTGAAAGTAAAGCAGCATATCTGCAGATCTCAACTCTTTAGCTGTCATCTGGAGATGGAAGAGCGATCAGACTGCTGATCCATATAGCCCCCTAAAAGACCTAGTAAAATAAAATAAAGTAAAAAAAAAAGTTTTAAAAATTTTTAAAAAATTAAAAAAAACTAAAAATTTAAATCACCCCCCTTTCGCCCCATTGAAAATGAAAGGATTAAAAAAATAAAAAATATACACATATTTGGTATCGCCGCATTCAGAAATGCCCGATATAATATAAAATCAATTCATCTGAACGGTAAAAGGCGTAGCGGCAAAAAAATTCCAAACGCTAAAATTACATTTTTTGGTCGCTGCAAATTTTGTGCAAAATGCAATAACAGGTGATCAAAACATAGCATCTGTGCAAAAATGGTACAGTTAAAAACATCACCTCGAGACGCAAAAAATAAGCTATTACTGAGCCATAGATCCAGAAAAATGAGAACGCTACGGGTTTTGGAAAATAGCGCAAAACGTGCGCCCCTTTTTTTGGACAAACTTGTGAATTTTTTTAACCCCTTAGATACATGTACACCTATTCATGTTTGGTGTCTACAAACTTGCACTGACCCCAGGCAGCACAGTAACACATCAGTTTGACCATATAGTGAATATGGTGAATAAATATCCCAAAAACTATTGTGCGATCACACTTTTTTTGCAGTTTTTCCACACTTGAAATTTTTTTGCTTTCTTCCAGTACACCACATGGTAAAACTTATGGTTTAATTTAAACTACAACTCGTCCCACAAAAAACAAGCCCTTATATGGCACGATTGACGGAAAAATAAAAACATTATGGCTCTCGGAAGGAAGAGAGGAAAAAAAATGGAGAAACGCAAAACGCCCGGGGGCTTAAGGGGTTAAAACCTTCTTTGTTATTTTTGTTTTATTTTACTAGTTCTAGTAGGGGACTATAAGGATCAGTAGTCTGATCACTGATTAATTTCTCCTAATCAAAGCTGCATTGCTCAAATCAGGAGAAATGCTGCGTTCTTGTTACAGCCGGCACTCTGTCGGCTGTAACAGGAACTACGTCTTGATAGTGACTTGTATTTTGTATGAAGTCACCGATCATGATATCTTTTGGATATTGCTTACTGTAAACATAAAGTTGACACACTCCTTTTGTATTTTGAGAAAAATATTTTCATCTTTTACATTTTAAAATTAACAAAAAAAGGAAAATGGGCCCATGCAAATGTTTGGGAACCCTGCATGGTAAAGCTTGTAAACGCTTTTTATACCCAGACAAGTGTCTTTCAATTCTTATTTGACAGATATTCATCCATTCTTCCTTGAAAAAGTCTTCCATCTCTGTGAGATTCCTGGGTTGTCTTGCATGCACTGCTATTTTGAAATCTAGCCACAGATTTTTAATGATGGTCAGATCAGGGGACTGTTAGGGCCATTGTAAAACCTTCATCTTGTGCCTTTTGAGGTAGTTTATTATGGATTTTGGTGTTATGTTTGTACCAAGAATTTGTTGAAATTTCATTCAATCCATTCTTCCCTCTACCTGTGAAATGTTCCTCGTGCCATTGGTTGCAACACAACCAAAAAGCATGATTGATCCAACCCTATGCTTAATGTTTGATGATATGTTCTCTTGCTAAAATTCTGTGCCCTTTTTTCTCCAGTCATACCTTCATATATATCATTGTGGCCAAAAAGTTCTATGTTAACCTCCACGGTCCAAAAAACTTGTTTCCAAAATAGATAAAGCTTGTTTGTATGTTCTTTGTTTTTTTTGTATATTTCTAATGCTGATTTTTTTGGGTGAGGCCAATATTTGTGTAGGTGTCTCTAAACAGTCGAACAACTTACCACAACACCAGAGTCTTCGAAATCTTCCTGAAGATCTGTTGCAGTCTAGCAAGAGTTTTGATTTCTAGCAATCCTATGAGCAACTCTCACAGACATTTTGCTTGATCTTCCAGACCTTATCTTGATCTCCACTGTTCCTGTTAACTGACATTTCTTAATTTCAAACTGAGGAAAGGGCAATTTGAAAATGCTTTGCTCTTTTCTTATAACCTTCTCCTGCTTTGTGGGCCTCCAAAATTTTCATTTTCAGAGTGCTAGGCAGCTGCTTATAATAATCTCATGGCTGCTGTTTTATGGCACAAGAAGGCTGGGTTTTTAGAAAGCTGTGAAATTTGCATCACCAGGCTTTTTCTAAAGATGATAGTCAACAAGCCATAACCCTAACAGGCTAAATAAGATCTGTAACCCTGATCAAAGTAATCTGAGCTCACAAATCTTTAAGGGTGCAAAAATGTTTGCATTGGCCCATCTTAATTTTTGTAATTTTTCAAATCTAAAAGATGAAAATCTTTTATTTTTTTTGCCTAAAACAGTTCAGAATATTTTAAACACTAAAATATAAACAAAAAATTTGACATTCTAACAGGCTTCCACAATACCAGTAGCACAAAGGCTCTGGAAAAGCACTAAGACTACCCCTCAAAATAAATCCAGTAAAATCTACGCTCCCAAATCCAAATTACCACCTCCCTTCTGAGCCACAGAATGTGCCTAAACCACACAGTTAATGTCCACATGTTTGGCATTGTTGTACTGAGGAGAGCTCGTTTAAATATACGGCCTGAAGGTTTCCAGAAGCATGAGCTGGGCACAATGTACGGGCATTACAATGTACTGGGCACAAGAAAGATTAATTTGTCAGTTTTTTCATTCTGCAACATTCACCGTGTTTGACACCATGGATGTTTTCCAGAGACTAAATTGTCACTACACCCATAGATGAATTCTTAGAGGGGAGAAATTTCCAAAATGTGGTCAATTGAGGGGATTAATGCTGCCCTGACATTTAAGGGCTCTGAAATTAGAGTCCACAAACTATTCTAGGAAATTCTGAACTCTAAAAGTCAAAGGAAAAATTGTGTAACACATTATGTTGTCTTTTTTACTTAATCCCCTTGTGAAAATTGGAAATATGGGGCTAATACAACATTTTAATGATAAATATGTCATTTTTTTTCATCACCGCTCCATATTATAAAACTTTGAGACATACATGTGTTGTCAATATACTCACTGCTCCCCTAGATGAATTCATTGAGGGGTGCAGATTGTAAAATGAGGTCACTTGATTTCTGCGTTTCTCGTACCTAAGGGGCTCTGTCAGTGTGACATGGCTCCCGTAAACCATCCCATCTAAATCTGAACTCCAATGTGGCACTTCTTCCCTTCTTCACTTTGTAATGTGCCTCTTAAGTAGTTTTCAACCACATATGAAGTACAGGAAAACTCAGGAGCAATTGCAGAATAAACTGTCCATTTTCTCCTGTTATCCTTGTAAAAATGAAACATTTGGGGTTAAAGCGCAAAATGTATTTTTTCATTTTCATGGCTCAATGTTATAGAATTCTGTGACGCACCTGTGGGTTTAAAGTGCTCACAAAACATATAGCTAAATTCCTTGATGGGCTTAGTTTCCAAAAAGGGATCAACTGTTGGGGGTTCACCTTTTTAGGCATATCAGGGGCTCTCCAAATGCGACACTGTATTCGCTAACGATTCAAGACAACTCTTCATTCAAACAGTTAAATGGCGCTCCTTCCCTTCCGAGCCCTGCCATTCACCCAAACAGTAATGTTTCATCACATTTTAAATATCAGTGTACTTAGGAGAAATTGCACAACAAATTGTACAATACATTTTTTCCTTTTTCCCTTGTAAAAATACAAAATTTGAGGCTAAAGTAGTGGGAAAAAGTAAACTTTTCATTTTTTTATTCCACATTGCTTTATTTCCTGTGAAGCACCTAAAGAGTTAATAAACTTCTTGAATTTATTTTGAGCACTTTGAGGTGTGCAGTTTTAGAATGGTGTCACTGTTTGGTATTTTCTATCATACAGGCCTCTCAAAGTCTCTTCAAATGTGATGTGGTCCCTTAAAAAAATATTTTTTTTATAAATTTTGTTAGAAAAATGAGAAATTGCTGGTAAATTTTTAACCCTTCTAACTTCCTAACAAAAAAATATGTTTCAAAATTGTGCTGATGTAAAGTAAATATGTGGTCAAGGCTATTTAGGAACTATTTTGTGTGACATAACTTTCTGCCTTAAGAGCATAAAAGTTCAAATTTTAAAAATTCAGAAATTGTAACCATATTTCTAATATTTTTACAAATAAACACAAAAAATATCATCTTAAATTTACCACTATCATGCAGTACAATATGTCACAAAAAGAAATTCTCAGAATCACTGGAATACATTGCAGCATTCCAGAGTTATTAACTCATAAAGGGACAATGGTCAGAATTGAAAAAAAATGACCTTAGCAGGAAGGGGAAAATGGGCTGCAGGGTGAAGGAGTTAATATCGCAATGGATTGGCAAACTTTTCATCTGTTATGGTCAGAGGAAACTTCCTCCTGCTGTGACTGAAACAAGTGATGTGCTATTTCATATCACCCCCTGCTTCATCCCAACTAGACAATTGTAACCTGTGTTTGGTACTACCTCTGCCTGGACAGTGGGTGCCATTGGTGGGGGTGCTTCTGCTGCTTCCTAACATCTCCCATATTTATAGTGTGAGGTAGCGACCACCAATGTTGTGGATGGTTGCTATGTGTCGCAGTGGAGAAGGTCACCTGCGATATTGAACTGAAGGTGTGACTGTGGGACCTTTATTTCCACAGGACTCGATGAATTTAAGGGTCGGTTTCCCTTTGACAAGGGTCGGAGTGCTGGACAGGCCTGGAGAATCCCGTGCCTCCACCTGTGGGTGTGTCCGGTTTTGAGGAGTCTGTGAGTCAGAGAGGAGTCTGCAGAGTGTCTAGAGCAGGCAAGGTGAGGCTTGCTCTAGACTGTCAGAGACAGGAAAACATTTGCAGGCAGGCTGGAGAGTGCCTGAGGCTGCAGGAAAGAACCACAACGAATGGTGTTAGCTGGCAGGAGCCAGCGTGTGGACACGGCCATACCTCCATTATGGACTTTTAAATGGACTGGAAACCCATGGTATGTGGCGGTGTTTACTTTGTACTTTAAGCCAGGAGAGGCTCTCGTGTGTGCTTTTTTTTTGGAAGAGCAGTTTATGTTTCTTGTTAATAAACTGCTGGATTTTTTAAAAGACTGTGCTATCTGTGTATGCCTAAGCTACATCGCATCGCTGCAAGCGAGTGGAACCCCCAGGTTGCGGTGTGCAATGTCACATAAGCCATGGTTTATGCGGGGACATTATTTTATATTTTCTATTTTATACTACTCCATACATTGTGTTGCCACTTTTTTTTTTACTACTACATTTGCATAACCCTATTCAGCTCTTGACAATCCTTTCAACCCGATTATTTAACCCCCCAACAAAAAGGAATATAACAAGAAATGCTACCTATGTAGGTAAAATGTACAGAAATCAAAATGTGGCTTCAAGCTGTGATATTGCAATGTCCTGCAATGTTGTCAACTAGATCGAGTAAAACACGTGAGCAAAAACAGACATGACCAATTAAATGTTTATATTTTTTTCTATTCTTTTTTAACTGGGGATACCAAACATAAATGGGGTAAGTTTAAGGATATACTACTAGAGTCCTCTAAAAAAACTTATACCATCTGGTAATAAAATGTCCAGGAATAAAAAGAAACCACTATGGATAAATAAGACTGTACAAAGTATAATAAAACAAAAACAAAGGGCATTTAAAATCTTCAAGGCTGAGAATACAGAAATAGCATTTCAGAAGTATAAAGATATCAATAGGAAATGTAAAAAAGAAATCAAGCAAGCAAAATTAGCTACTGAAACAAAAATCACCAAAGACATTAAAATAAATCCCAAAATCTTTTATAAATACATTAATACCAAAAGGAAAACAAAGGATAGTATTGGCCCCTTAAAATATAATAAGTTAGTTATAGAGGACAAACAAAAGACTGAGAAATTAAATAGGTATTTCTCACCTGTGTTCACCAAGGAACTGACTGTACCAGGGATCATTCAATAAGTCAAAAATCAAAGTTCACCACCTGATATAATTAATTTAATACAATAAGAAATACGCCTACGTCTGGGTAATTAAAGATTGACAAATCCCCAGGGCCAGATGGCATTCATCCACGAATATTGAGGGAATTGAGCGCTGTAATCAAGAGACCGCTGTATCTCATCTTTTTAGACTCGCTTGTAACAGGGTTGGTGCCTCAGGATTGGAGGATTGCTGATGTGGTACCGATATTTAAGAAAGGTAAGAGGGTAGATCCGGGTAACTACCGTCCAGTAGTATGCAAAGTTTTTGAGGGCATTTTAAGGGATCACATGCAAAAATATATTGCAGAAAATAATATAATAACTGACAAACAGCATCGATTCATGAAAGATAAGTTACGTCTAACCAACCTGTTGGGGTTCTATGAGGGGGTAAGTGCAAATCTGGATATTGGTAATGCAGCTGATGTGATTTATTTGGACTTTGCAAAGGCATTTGCTACTGTACCACATAATAGCCTTATATTAAAGCTCCAGAAGCATGGTCTAGGGGAAACTATATGCAACTGAGTAAGGAATTGGCTAAAAGATAAGAAACAAAGAGTAGTCATAAATGGTACATTCTCTAAATAAGCTATAGTCAGCAGTGGGGTACCGCAGGGATCTGTGCTAGGACCGATTCTTTTTAATCTCTTTATTAATGACCTTGTGGATGGGATTGATAGTAAAGTGTCAGTCTTTGCTGATGATAGCAAACTATGTAGGATATTAAAAACTGACCTTGATAGTACAATATTACAAAAAGATCTGGATAAGATGTCAGAATGGGCAGATACTTGGCAAATGAGATTTAATGTTGATAAATTTAAAATAATGCAGCTAGGACGGAGTAATCCTATAGCTGCATATACATTAAATGGAAGTAAACTCAGGACTACAGAACAGAAGAAGGACTTGGGTATTCTTATTACAAATAAGCTGAGCAGCAGCAAACAAGATTTTAGGGTGTATAAAAAGAGAGATTAGATCCCGTGATCCCAACGTATTGTTACCCCTCTATAAATCATTTGTAAGGCCACATCTGGAATATGGGATCCAGTTTTGGGCTCCATATTTTAAAAAGGACATTCAGAAGTTAAAGTCAGTTCAAAGGTGGCTAACTAGACTACTTCAAGGAATGGAAGGCCTCCCATATGATGACAGGTTGACAAAAGTTAGATATGTTTAGCTTAGAAAAAAGACATCTCAGAGGAGATCTCATTTATATGTATAAATACATGTGTGGTCAATATAAAGGACTGGCACATGACTTATTTCTTCCAAAGACAATACTAAGGACCAGGGGGCATACACTGCGAGTGGAAGAAAAGCGATTCTGGCAGCTAAATAGGAAAGGGTTCTTTACAGTTAGAGCAGTCAGACTGTGGAATGCCCTACCACAAGAGGTAGTAATGGCAGATACTATAACAGCTTTTAAAAAAGGGCTGGATGATTTCCTCAGTACACACAACATTGTTGATTATAAATGACTTAGTGACCAAATGTAGGACTGGTGGAGGAAGGTTGAACTAGATGGACCTAGGTTTTTTTTCAACCTAAGTAACTATGTAACTATGTAACAAATTTCAACCCCCTTCTAAATAAAAATGTAATAAGAAATAGCAGATATGTATATGTGCATAAAGGCAGCACCTGCAACAAGAACCTTTATTAGAGTGTTATGCACTGGTGTACAATTTTACTAGTAAAACAGGTGAATTCTTATACATTTGATAATATCAAGGCTGCTATGCAGTTACTAGAAAAATACCCGTATATGAATAAACAAGTTGTATGCAAGATGGAATACTTGAGACATACTAAGTTACTATTACTGAGAAATTATATGTTATACATAGAATCTCTATTCTCACATGTGCAGCGTGTATTAAGATTTCTGTTCCCGAAAAAGCTTATTGCTGTGTACTTTATGTGCTGCTAAAGCAATGCATCCTGTTTTGTGTTTAAGAAAGAGTGATTATCATTCTATGACATTCTATTTGTACATCTTGATTACTTTATATTTAACTTTAAACAACATATTTATCATAATTATAGTGTTTCTTAAAGCTTATGAGCTGACAATATTATGCACAGATATGCCATATTAAGTTATAAAACTGGTGTCAAGCGGAATTCGATTTTCTGCAATGTGTAGTGAGATTTTAGGATTTTTTTCATACATTACAAATTACAAATCTTTTGCTCATTAACTTGTAAATCTCGTATGTCTATGCAATATTATACCAGTTGTTTCATTTCACATCACTTTATCTGCAGTTTCCAAAAAGTAAGGAATAAGCATCTTAATTTCTATTGGGACACTCAATAAATCAATAGTTTGGTGTATGATGCCAATCTGAGCATCTGCTCTACAGGAAGAGCAGTATCAGTGGTGTACCAATAACAGCTGCAGATCATATGCTATGGAGTCTGTAAGTCAGAAGAATTGGTGCCAAGTGGCACCGCCCCTCTACCCAACATTTCAATTATAACAGTATTTACATTTTCTAGATGCAGAGACCTTTGAATGCAATCGTGGATCATGGAGCCATTGGCCTGTGTAAGAAATGTAAGCGCAATAAGGTCATAGATTATTCCTGTGGCATGAAGACTGCAATGCAGATACTGGAGCAGCACATTGAGGAACCAAGAGCTAGGTGAGTAGATTTATTTTTTATTTTATCAGCCAAAATTTTTAGTTAGCTGTGGGGGCTCATGATGTCTGAGGAACTGCAGGGGATATAATTCAGTGAGAAAGGTTGGTGAGGGCATCACAAAGTGTGGGACAACTTTGCTGGACATAACAATGTGTGTGAGGGTTTGTAGCAGCATTATACTGTGAGGGGTGACTGGCAGCAGCATACTGTGTGGGGGCACACAGCATGCTGTCAATGTCTGTTAGATTTCAGAAGCAATCATATTATGTGTGATGGGCTTTGGAGAGCATCATTCTATGTGGGGGGTTCTGGAGCCATCAAATTGTGTGTGTTTGGACAAATGTTGGAGCATCATACTATTTGGAGAACTGAAAGAGCCATAATACTATCTGATGGGGGGCTGTATAGATGTTATATTGTTTGAAGAAGCTGTTAGGGCATGATACTTTTCTGGGTTACTGTGGGGGTCATCATACTGAGTATATGATGAATATTATGTAGGCATTTTTTGTTGGCATGTCATACTTTGTGTGGAGGCATTTTGGGGATACAATACTCAATTATATCATTAAAGGGATATCATAGTGAATGAGAACACTAAGGGGCTTGAATAGGGGCAAAAGTACTGTGCAAGTAGTTCACTATATGTCTTTTTTCTTGTCTGTAAAAGTTTGGAGATGTGCCCTTCTGTGACTCTGTGACTACACCACTGTGGGGGGAAGGGAATGTGAGGGAACCATACAACATGGGTGGCTGAGGGGAAATATTGTCATCATAATATGTGATGTGAGAGAGTGGAGAAATTGTACTGTATGGAAGTGGATGTGGTGGCATCATATTGTGTGGGATGCCTGTGACAAACAATAATACTTTGTTAGGGTGTTGTTGGGGGTCATCATACTGTGTGGGGGTCTAAAGTGGTATCATACTGTGCATAGGGGCACTGTGAGGGCATCATACTGCGGTGGAATCATTCTGTGTTGGGAGCTGTTGCGGCATCATATTGTGGGGATAACTGGGGTTATTATACTGTGGTGGGTTGACTATAGAGAAATCATACTATGTTAGAGCATTGTACTGTGTTGGGGACTTTAGTATCTTTATACTGTGTTTGGAGAACTATGGGGATATTATACTGTTTTCAGGGCACTAAAGGGGCATCTCATTTTGCTGGGGCAGTTTCAGGTCATCATAAAATGCCTGTGATGAGTACTTGTGGGGGAATTCACTATGGGGTACCATACTCTTTATAGGGCCATTGTTTTGTGGCATCATCCTTCATGGAAACATGAAAGAAATATCATATTAAATGAGAACACTAAGATACTTCAATAGGGGAAAAATTACTGTGTCAGTACCGCAATACATGTCCTTCTCCCTGTTTGTGAAAGTTGAGAAGTATGCATTTCTGTGACTACTTTGCAAAATTTTTTTTTTGGGGGGAGGATTTTTGCTATGGGGCCCCATGATTTTTATGTTGATAGCTGAGCAATGTGAACACATATAACTCCATTGCTCCCATTTTTAAGTGTCTCAAATTAGTGATAATTTTACCATATTACACCATAATGTACAAAATTTCAAGAAAGCCATCACCAGGGAATTTTAGCTTGCAGTCATACAACCTGTTTATGAAATACTAGAAGGTGGCCCGATTCTAACGCATCGGGTATTCTAGAATTCACGTATTGTGTAGTTAATGTATGATTTTTGTTTTATATATATATATATATATATATATATATATATATATATATATATATAGATGTTGTGTGTAGTTACCAAGTGTTTGTGTAGGGCGCTGCAAATGTTCTGGGTGTTGTCTGGGTGTGGGGGTGGTGAGAGCGGTGTTGTATGTATGTTGCGTTGTGTGTTGCATTGTTTGTGGAGCGCTGTGTGTCTGCAGCGTTCTGTGTGTGTGGTGCTGTGTATGTTGCGCAGTTTGTGTGGGTGTGGAGTGCGTGTGTGTGTTTTGGGGGAAGGTATGTTTTGTGCAGTGTGTGTGTTGCACGGTATGTGTGTATACTTATGTATGCCGCGGTGTTTGTGTGTTGGGTGTTGTGTGTGTGCGGCGTTGTCGGTGTGTGTGTGGGTGTCTGTGTAGGGCGGTGTTTGTGGTTCCCAGTGTGTGGTGTGTTGTGCAGTGCGCGTGTGGCGGTGTGTGTGTTTTGGGGGGAGGTGTGCACCCCCATCGTGCTCCATCCCCCATGCTGCGCACCCCCATCGTGCTCCTTCCCCCATGCTGCGCATCCCCATTGTGCTCCATCCCCCATGCTGCGCACCCCCCATCGTGCTCCATCCCCCATCGTGCTCCATCCCCCATGCTGTGCACCCCCATCGTGCTCCATCCCCCATGCTGCGCACCCCTTTCGTGCTCCATCCTCCATGCTGCGCACTCCCCATCGTGCTCCATCCCACATGCTGCGCACCCCCCATCGTGCTTCATCACCCATGCTGCGCACCCCCCATCGTGCTCCATCCCCCATGCTGCGCACCCCCTATTGTACTCCATCCCCCATGCTGCGCACCCCCCATCGTGCTCCATCCCCCATGCTGCGCACCCCCTATCGTGCTCCATCCAACATGCTGCGCACCCCCCATCATGCTCCATCTGACATGCTGCGCACCCCCATCGTGCTCCATCCCCCATGCTGCGCACCCCCCATCGTGCTCCATCCTCCATGCTGCACATCCCCCATCGTGCTCCATCCTCCATGCTGCACACCCCCCATTGTGCTCCATCCTCCATGCTGCGCACCCCCCATCCTGCTCCATCCCCCATGCTGCGCACCCCTCATCGTGCTCCATCCCCCATGCTGCACACCCCTCATCATGCTCCATCCCCCATGCTGCACACCCCCCATCGTGCTCCATCCCCCATGCTGCGCACCCCTCATCGTGCTCCATCCTCCATGCTACACCCCGCCCATTGTGCTCCATCCTCCATGCTGCGCACCCCCCATCGTGCTCCATCCCCCATGCTGCGCACCCCCCATCATGCTCCATCTCCCATGCTGCAAACCCCTATCGTGCTCCATCCCCCATGCTGCGCACCCCCCATCGTGCTACATCTCCCATGCTGCGCACCCCCCATCGTGCTCCATCCTCCATGCTGCACACCCCCCATCGTGCTCCATCTAACATGCTGCGCACCCCCCATCGTGCTCCATCCCCCATGCTGGGGCCGCCGGGGGCGGGTCCGAGCGTGGCAACGTGTGCCGGGGGCAGGGCTGAGCGGGCGAGGCGTCAGCGTATGCCGGCTCCCTGCACATGTGTACCGGGAACCGGTGTATGCTGGAGCGGGCGATGCGTGCGGAGGGCCAGGGCGAGCGGCTAATCCATGCGGGGGGCAGGGCCAGGCCGAGGCAAGCGGCCAATCCGTGGGGGGGCGGGGCCAGGCTGAGCCCAGCGGCCAATCCGACAGTTGTCACTGTAATGACACTGTCACGGTGACACAATTTTGGAGCAAGACAGACAGACAGACAGACAGAATAAGGCAATTATAATTATATAGATTTGTATGTGTACAGCCACCTTCTAATCTTCATGTGCTTTCTTGAAAATAATGCTTTTGCGGAGCTATAATTCCAGACTCAAAACACTGATATTGCACTGCCCACACCAACCTTTTACCTACATTTGACTTTCTTTTTCATGCTGTTTCAGAGTAATGCTGGATTAAATGAATTTTATTTCATTAAACTGGAAACTAACAAACTAAATGCTAATCCCTGTAATATGGCTGCAGCTGACTATGTTTGGTGTGATATTTCTACCTAATGCTTTGAATGAGCTATGAACTAAAATGTTTAAAGAGAAAATCCATTTGACTTTAGTTAGTTTAGGAGGACTAACAATGGCAGCCCTGACAGTGGTGGTACAGCCTAGCACTATGAGGCCTCCGACACACATCCGTTAAAATCACACACATGTAATATGGGCCGTTTTTCAGGTCCGTGATCCGTTTTTATGTCCGTTTTTATGGTATGTGTGGCATCCGTGTGAACAGCGTATGTTAGCTGTGTGTGCGTGTGGAATGTCCGTGTGTGCGTGAGATACATAACTGACATGTGAGTGTGTTTTGTCCGTGTGAAATGGTACGTGTGTGATGTAAAATATCGTTGATGCATACCCGCTGACAGCAGACAGTGTAGCGCGTAGAGAATGAACTCAGGTGAACCAGACTTCATTGCCATACCGCGGCTCTTTCTGTGTGTCGCATACTGATTAGCGGTCACCCGTAAAGGAATCACCGGTAACCGCTAATCCCCAGAGTAACTGAAGTAAGCAGCGCGATTATCGCTGCTGTCACTCAGGTTACCCGTGGCCAGCTGGAGTCACCCACCCGAGACCGCAACTCACCTGTGACTTCATCGCTGTCACCCGGGCGACTTGCTGTCACAGTTGGAGGATCCAGCGGTGGCTGCGAGTTACCTGAGTGACGTCATCGCTGATCGCGATACTTACATCAGTTGCTGCATTGAGCTGCCAGGAGTGGCGGTGTTCTTCTGCAGCTCCTGTCACCTTCATTTAGCAGAGATGGAAGCGACACGGAACCTCCGTGGATTACGCCGGACATGGATGGGTATTTGGGGCTTAATAAATTGGTGAACGAGGGTATTTGTTATTGTTTTTTATTGAAAATAAAGGATTTTTCGTTGTGTGTGTTTATTTACTGTAACATACAGATTAATCATGGAAGGTATCTCGGGAAGATGCCTGCAATGATTAATCTAGTACTTATTGGCAGCTATGGGCTGCCATTAACTCCTTATTAACTCGATTGCCAACGCACCAGGGCAATTCGGGAAGAGCCGGGTAGAGTCCCAGAACTGTCGCATCTAATGGATGCGGCATTTCTGGGCGGCTGCTAGCTGATATTGTTAGGCTGGGGTCTCCCCATAACGTGGAGCTCCCCATCCTGAGAATACCAGCCTTCAGCCGTGTGACTTTACCCTGGCTGGTATCAAAATGGGGGGGGACCGCACGTCGTTTTTTTTAATTAATTATTATTTTTTTTTACTGCACATTATAGACCCGCCCACCGGCGGCTGTGATTGGTTGCAGTGAGACAGCTGCCACTCAGCGTGGGGGCGTGTCTCGCTGCAACCAATCATAGGTGTCGGTGGGTGGGGAAAGCAGGGAATACGAGATTGATTAATGAGCGGCCGGCTTTTTCAAAATAGTAAAAGCCGCCGGAGCAGTGTGAATGGCGTGCAGCGCCGCGCCGGTGATCGGAGATCGGTAAGTATGAGAGAGGGGGGAGACTGACCTACAGACAGAGACCAAGACAGAGAGAGAGACACACAGATAGAGACCGACCGACAGACTGAGGGAGATTAACCGACATACACAGGAAAAGAAAGAATGACCGACATCGCTAGAAAAAAGCACAAAACATACATGGAGCATACTGAGATGCATCCGTGTCTTGTACTTGTGCGCACATAACCATTGACTTTCATGGTGTCCATGTGTGCGTGTTCCGTGCAGAAAACGGACATGCTGCCGTGAAAAACGGAAAAACATACGGATCACGGAGACGGACACACGGACCTTATGAAAAACGCAAGTGTGACCTCAAACATAGATTAACATTGGTGCACGTTTGTCCGTGTCTCCGGTATATACGGAAACGGACCAAAGACGCACGTGTTTCATGGATGTGTGTTGGAGGCCTGAAACACAGTGGATAGCCAACCTATGTGTGACTTGTGTAGCTGTGCAGTGGCTGTGGCATGAGTGCGTTAAAGGGAGCAAACCACCAGGTTTTTGCCTATAAACTAAAGGTACGAGGGGCTGCTGATAAGTCTTTGGCTTTGTGATATTTTTTTTTGTTTCTATGGTAACGAATGTTACATCACATAAAAGCCTTATGTATCTAATATATGTTTTCAAAATTTCATGTTTGTTGCTTATGGCAACAGTGTTCTACGCACGTGGGAAAACAAAATGGCGGAGTCTAATGCAATATTCACAGCAACTGAGAGAAGAGGAGTGATAAAATTCTTGTTTCTGCAAGGAAAGTCTGCAAAGGATATTCATGGTGATAAGTCTCAGACATTGGGGGATCAATGGCCTTCATATTCCACAGTTAAGAACTGGGTTGCCAAATTTAAATTGGGCCACTTCAGCACCAATGATGAGGAACGTCCTGGAAGACTGAAAGTGGTTGTTGTTTCAAAGATCGTTGATGCTGTGCACAACCTCCTACTGGAGAATCAACGAATTTCAGCTAAAGCAATAAAAGACATCATGGGGATTTCCTGTGAACATGTTTGTGTCATTATCCAGCAACATTTGGACATAAGGAAGCTATCTACAAAGTGGGTCCGCAAATGTTTGACAACAGATCAGAGAAGCATGTCAGTGAAAACTTCTCAGTCCGTTTGTCAGCGTTTCTGGACTGACAAGAACTTCTTGGATTGACTGGTCACTATGGATGAGGCCTGGATTTATTTGTATGACCCTGAAAACAAGGTGCAATCAAAAGAGTGGAGGCTCAGTGGTTCTCCTTGCCCAAAGGAGTTCAGGGTGAAAAAATCAGCCACTAAGGTAATGGCGTCTGTGTTCTGGGATAAGGAGGCCGTGCTGCTAGTGGACTTCCTTCAAAAGGGTTCCACCATCAATGCAAAGTAATACATTGAACTTTTCAACCAATTGAGGGCAGCAATGAAGGCCAAAAGGTGCGGCAATCTATCCAAAGAAATCTTCATGCAAGACAACGCCTCAGCACCAGCGACCACAGCAAAACTGCTAGAACTGGGCTTCCAGCTGGTTGACCATTCACCTTATTCACCAAATCTAGCTCCCTCTCACTATCATCTATTTCCAAACCTGAAGAAGCACCTCAAGGGTACCAAATTTCACATAATTTCTAATGCCATGGCTGCTACGGATGCCTTGTTTGAGGCACAACTGAAATCCTTCTTTTTGCTAGGCTTACAGAACTTGGAATGCCGATGTAAGAAGTGTGTTGCCATCAGTGCAGAATATGTGTAATAAATGTAAAGTTTCATCATTGTTCTGCCTCATGGCAGCCTGCTAATAGTCATTCATTGCAATCTCTGTTACAACCCCTAGAGGTCGTTGTTATTCTTTTGAATTGCTGAGTTTCCCTTTAAGCTAAATGTATTCTGGGTAAGGAACTCCTCCCTCAGCTGAGAAGAAGCCTGCAGCCATTTTCTCTTTGGATTTGTCAGGAAAGGACATGCTGACTTACCTCTCTGTACATTCACCCCTGCCTAGTGTAATCCGGTGAGCAAATCAAATTACATGTGTTAGTGATAGAATTTTAGGTGGAAGACTGTAGTAAATGTATTGTACATTTCAATCCTATATCTTAGCCCCTGCCTTGTTTGTATAGATAAGATTTTCTATGTATTGCAGGTGCAGTGACCTTTCACCTACATTCTCATTATAACTGTATCTCATACACTGTTATGCTATGTTAACTCTGTATTAACACTGTACTGACTGTAATCATTTTCTTGTTATAGTTTTTACCCGTATAAAACAGTATCTTGGATATTCCGTATACCGTATTCAACTGCATCTTGGATATTCCTATATTCACTGTATATTCCACGCACTGCAATCAAGTTACGTTACTAGCTAATAAATCAAGGCTATTGAACTCCACAGTCTGTTTATTTGAAATGTGAACGAGGGTTTAGCTGTATGCTGAAAATTCACAGCGTTACGTGAAAGAAGGAAGAATAGTAAAAACGGACACTGACCACAGGCGGTAGTTGAATAGACTGCATGGGACCGCTATCACCCACACTGCACCGCATATGGGTACTACAGTAGCCGCTATACAGCCGCAGGGATCAAGACCGCAGTCCTCCCCAGCAAGCACGACACTTTTCCCGCCACGCGGAACCCGTTCACGTATAGACCCAGCTTTTCCGCCCAAGTTATCATCAATCCACAGCTGAGTGCACAATGTCTGCGTCCCGAGCACCCTCAGTCAGGACAAGGTCCCGAGCAAGCTGCTCTAACAAGTCTTCAGTGAAAGGGTTCGCTGCTCTCGCTCGTGCAGAAGCTGAGGTTGCAAAAGTAAAATCCACCTTTGCCGCACAAGAGATGCAACTACAGCTAAGACAAGCAGATCGAGAAGCATAAAGTGCGCGCCTGCAAGCAGACTGAACACGCTTGGTAGCTGAACAAGAAGCTGAAAAAGCACACCTGCAGGCCTCTCTGGAAAAACTTATTGCATAAAAGGAGGCAGCAGCGGCAATAGCCAAAGCAGACTTCCTGGATGCCGTGGCGTATTCTGAATCCGAGGAACGCAGCAACGTACTTGGACCAGACGTAGAGCAACAGGATCCAACCCAACGCGTCTCAGAGTATGTCCACCAGCACCCCGGAATGGATGACAACCCTGATCCACGACATCGATCAGCTTATATCGACTACGAGAGACTTCATCCCGAACTGCAGTACTGTAAGCAAGAAAGTATGCAGCAGGTCGACGTCGACTACAACTACAGTTCTACAGAACAGAAGGTATCACCTCTATCCCGAATTAGAGGAACACCCTTTGCTTCAGAACGGTATTATACAGACTACCCTGAGACTGAAGCCCCTAAAAGGTATGGTGATACACCACACGTTAGACATGACTATAACACACCAGCTCGCACCAGCACCAACCAAGCTACCATGGACTTTGCAAAGTTCTTTGCTCGCCGAAAACTGGTTACCAAGGGACTTGTAAAGTTCACTGACAAAGCTGAGAACTATAGGTCATGGTGAGCCTCATTCCAGAACACCATTCAGGGTCTGGACCTTTCTTGTAGTGAGGAGTTAGATCTCCTAGTAAAGTGGCTTGGGAATGAGTTGGCTGAGCACGCCAAATGACTAAGACACATTAATATAAAGCATCCAGCCACAGGCCTACATAAGGTGTGGGAAAGACTTGATGAATGCTATGGGTCCATAGAAGCCATTAAAAATGCTTTTGTACCAAAGAATTGATGGTTTTCCTAAGATAGGGCCTAAAGGTTATCAAAAACTTAGAGAACTGAGTGATTTGTTGATAGAGTTACAGGTTGCCCAGGAGGAAGGAAATTTGACCGGATTGGCTTTCCTGGACACTGCCAGGGGAGTTAATCCGATAGTGCAGAAACTTCCTTACAACTTACAAGAAAAGTGGGTCACATGTGGTTCACGGTACAAACAAATTCATAATGTGCCTTTTCCTCCTTTCACTGTATTTGTAAATTTTGTTGTTCAACAAGCTAAAGTCAGAAATGACCCCAGTTTTGACTTCACCCTGTCGTGTCCCACTACCCCCGGTGTCAAACTCAGTAGGACACCCATGGCAGTCCATAAAACTAACATTGTTTCCACAGGACACTCTCAACATGCTAGTAAGCCACCTCCAGAAGAGAACAGACCTCAAGATGTCAGTAAGCAGTGTCCGCTACACAAGAAACCGCATCTGCTACTGAAATGCAGAGCCTTCAGGGAGAAGTCTTTAGAGGATCGCAAAGGTTTCCTCAAGGAAAACAACATCTGCTTCAAATGCTGTGCTACAACATCACACCTCGCCAGGAATTGTGAAGCTAGCGTGAAATGTGCAGAATGCAGCAGCACGGATCACAATAAAGCCTTACACCCTGGACCACCCCCACGAGTGTTGTCACAAGCAGAGGAGCACAATGCCAAGCAGAAGGATACTGACGTGGACTCCCTGAGGTCACCTCTCAATGTACCGAGAACTGCTGAGGACCCGTAGGAGGAAGATTCTGTTCAAAAATCTGCCTTGTCCGAGTCTACCCAGCAGGCCATAGGGACAAAGCGATCAAGATATATGCAATCCTGGATGACCAGAGCAACAGATCGCTAGGCACGTCCATCTTCTTCAACAACTTCAGCATTGTAGGCCCCGGTTCTCCCTATTCCTTGAAGACATGCGCAGGTACTGTCGAGACGGCGGGGAGGAAAGCAACCGGATACAAAGTGGAGTCTGTAGATGGCCAGATCTGTCTATCATTACCGACCATACTGGAGTGCAATCAGATTCCCGACAACAGGTCTGAGGTACCTTCACCGGAGGTAGCTGCTCATCACCCCCATCTGAAGCGTATAGCTCACCTGATACCTGAGTTGGACCCAGAAGCCCCAATAGCTTTACTCTTGGGAAGAGATATACTACGAGTTCACAAGACTAGAGAATACATTAACGGCTTCCAAAACGCTCCATACACACAGAAGCTCGATCTTGGATGGGTCATTATAGGAGACGTCTGTCTAGGAGGAGCACACAAGCCGACCTCAGTCAACAGTATGCTCACCAATACATTAGAAAATGGACACCCATCTCTCTGCCAGCCATGTCAGAATAGTCTGCTGGTAAAGGAGTTACCGTGCAGCACACCTCTGCCTTGCCCTTTCTCAGTTCCTTCCAACGAAGACCACGCTTGTGAAGGTGAACAAAACCACATAGGGTGTGCAGTCTTCCACAGGACAAAGGAAGACAACAAGACAGCGATGTCCATAGAAGATAGGATGTTCTTGGACACCATGGATTGGGAAATAGTCAAAGACAAATCAAACAGTTGGGTCGCACCACTACCATTTCGACCTCGGAGACGACGCCTACCAAACAACAGGGAAATGGTCTACAATCGCTTCATCTCCCTCAAGCACAAACTTCAGAGGTCACCTGAGACAAAAGAACACTTTTTTACCTTCATGGAGAAGATCTTACAGAACAACCACGCGGAGGTCGCACCCGCACTTCAAGACTCCGAGGAGTGTTGGTACTTACCTATCTTCGGTGTTTACCATCCCAAAAAGCCAGGCCAGATAAGAGTGGTATTCGACTCGAGCACCAAATGTGAAGACGTCTCATTGAATGATGTCCTATTGTCGTGCCCAGACCTCAACAACAGACTCCTAGAAGTACTACTCTGTTTCCGCAAGGATTCAGTGGCATTCATGGCTGACATACAACAGATGTTTCACTGTTTTCTCGTGAAAGAGGAACACAGAAACTATTTGAGGTTCTTCTGGTATCGTGACAACGACCCTGATAAAGACATTGCAGAGTACCGGATGAGGGTACACATCTTTGGGAACAGTCCTTCCCCAGCAGTCGCTATCTACGGCCTCAGAAATTCCGCCAAAGAGGGTGAAGAAAAGTATGGGTCAGATGTCAGATCCTTCGTAGAAAAAGATTTCTATGTAGACGACTGCCTGAAGTCCACACCAACAACTGAGGCTGCAATCAGTCTGCTAAAAAGGGCTCAAGAAATGCTTGCTCTGTCTAACCTGAGGTTGCATAAAATTGCCTCCAAGAGCCGAGAATTGATGGAAGCCTTTACCTCTCAAAACTATTCCAACGATCTAAAGGACTTAGACCAAAGCATTGACTCCCTTCCTGTGCAGCGGAGCCTAGGATTACTTTGGGATTTGAAGACGGATGCCTTCACCTTTCAGATCAACAAAGACTAGAAACCCTTCACGCGCAGAGGAGTTCTTTCTTTTGTGAATAGCTTGTACGACGCATTGGGATTCGTGGCTCCAGTAACCATCCAAGGCAAGATGATGCTAAGGGACTTCACCCAAGAGACATCTGATTGGGATGACCCACTTCCAGCAGAAAAAGCAGATCTGTGGACTGAGTGGAGGAAGTCTCTCGAAGCCTTGACCGACCTTTGTGTAAAACGACCGTATGCTCCTGTGCCATCCACGGAAGTCAAAACACAAAAACTTTGTGTCTTCTGTGACGCATCAGTCAAAGCGATCGCAGCAGTAGCGTACCTCAAAACCACAGATGCAAATGAACAGAGCCACATCGGTTTCATTATGAGCCGGGCAAAACTGGTGCCACTCCGTGAACACACGATACCCAGACTTGAGCTCTGCGCTGCCGTCCTCGCGGTTGAATTGGCCAAACTTATCTCAGATGGGATGAGTCTGGAGATCAAAGACGTTGAATTTTATACAGACAGCAAAGTGGTACTTGGGTATATCTGCAATGAATCGCGATGCTTCTATGTCTATGTCAGCAACCGGGTACTAAGGATAAGAAGATCCACTTGCTCTAGTCAATGGCACTACGTGTCTACCCATCACAATCCTGCAGACCACGCAACTAGATCCATTGCACCAAGTCATCTGAGAGATACTACATGGTTCACAGGTCCTGCCTTCTTGCACCGTTCGATGCCTGACATCAGAGAGTCTGATACATTTGAGCTAGTGGACCCAGATGACGATGAAGAGCTTTGTCCTCAAGTGTCTGTTCTACATACAGTGACCTCAAGTAATCACCTCAAATCTCATTGATTCAGCAGGTTCTCGACTTGGAAGTCACTCGTTTGAGCCATCGCTTTTCTACTTCATGTAGTTCTTTCCTACAAGATAACACTACCTACAAGTCAGAGACTTTGTAGAGGATGGCATCACTGCAAGCATGCATTCATCGCTTCTAATCTGGAAAGAGCTAAGATCGTAATACTCTGCATTATACAAAATGTAGCCAATGTCTTTTGGGACAGATGGAAAGGCAGTACCTCTCCACTCTGCAAACCAGGACAAAGTGGCAGAAAGACCACCCAAACCTCAAACCTGGAGATGTTGTACTTGTGAAAGACAGTCAAGCACATCGGAATGAGTGTCCACTCGGCCTAGTCACCAAACCTTTTCCTAGTAAGGATGGGAAAGTACGTAAGGTAGAGGTCAGAGTGTGCAAGCTTCGGGAGAACAAACTGTTCCTCAGGCCTGTAACTGAACTTGTGTCACTGATTTCCCCAAAAGCACCAAATAGTGGTATCCGTTGACGCCAAGCGGGGAGTGTTCTGCCTCATGGCAGCCTGCTAATAGTCATTCATTGCAATTTCTTTTACAACCCCTAGAGGTCGTTGTTGTTCTTTTGAATTGCTGAGTTTCCCTTTAAGCTAAATGTATTCTGGGTAAGGAACTCCTCCCTGAGCTGAGAAGAATCCTGCAGCCATTTTCTCTTTGGATTTGTCAGGAAAGGACATGCTGACTTACCTCTCTGTACATTCACCCCTGCCTAGTGTAATCAGGTGAGCAAATCAAATTACATGTATTAGTGATAGAATTTTAGGTGGAAGACTGTAGTAAATGTATTGTACATTTCAATCCTATATCTTAGCCCCTGCCTTGTTTGTATAGATAAGATTTTCTATGTATTGCAGATGCCGTGACCTTTCACCTACAGTGCCTACAAGTAGTATTCAACTCCCTGCAGATTTAGCAGGTTTGATAAAATGCAAATAAGTTAGCGCCTGCAAACTTCAAACAAGAGCAGGATTTATTAACAGATGCATAAATCTTACAAACCAACAAGTTATGTTGCTCAGTTAAATTTTAATACATATTCAACATAAAAGTGTGGGTCAATTATTATTCAACCCCTAGGTTTAATATTTTGTGGAATAACCCTTGTTTGCAATTACAGCTAATTATCGTCTTTTATAAGACCTGATCAGGCCGGCACAGGTCTCTGGAGTAATCTTGGCCCACTCCTCCATGCAGATCTTCTCCAAGTCATCTAGGTTCTTTGGGTGTCTCATGTGGACTTTAATCTTGAGCTCCTTCCACAACTTTTCAATTGGGTTAAGGTCAGGAGACTGACTAGGCCACTGCAACACCTTGATTTTTTCCCTCTTGAACCAAGTCTTGGTTTTCTTGGCTGTGTGTTTTGGGTCGTTGTCTTGTTGGAAGATGAAATAATGACCCATCTTAAGATCCTTGATGGAGGAGCGGAGGTTCTTGGCCAAAATCTCCAGGTAGGCTGTGCTATCCATCTTCCCATGGATGCGGACCAGAAGGCCAGGCCCCTTGGCTGAGAAACAGCCCCACAGCATGATGCTGCCACCACCATGCTTGACTGTAGGGATGGTATTCCTGTATAAAACAGTATCTTGGATATTCCGTATACCGTATTCAACTGCATCTTGGATATTCCTATATTCACTGTATATTCCACGTACTGCAATCAAGTTCACGTTACCAGCTAATAAAGGCTATTGAACTCCACAGTCTGTTTATTTGAAATGTGAACGAGGGTTTAGCTGTATGCTGGAGATTCACAGCGTTACATGAAAGAAGGCAGAATAATCATCCTATATTGTTTCTTTCTGGGTAAAGTCAATGACATCAGCTCTCATAGTGCCATAATGGCGCTAGGAAGCTAATTAAAGTTATACCTTTAGCTGACAAATCTGAGTCTTGATTTCAGAGTAATCTTTATCCAAACATCCAAAAATGACGTCACTGATGCAATGCCTTGAGCATCGGGGCGGAACTTTGTGAATCAGGTCTTCTGAAATGCTTCCTCCCCTGGCTGCCTGCCTTCCCTCTGTTTTAATTTCTCCCATCTGCAGCCGCATTTAGCACCATGTCTGGTGCATGTGCAGTACTATTTTCAAGTCTTTCTCCATGTCTTCAATAAAATGGCACTGGAATCAGCGCATGTGTGTACCAAGATCTGTAGTGCCATTTTACTGAGGACACGGTAGAGATATGACTATGAGTAGTGGCGGTGCATGCGATTATATAAAAAAAAAATCAATCTACGTATGCACTGCTGCCACTCATAGTCATCTTTGCAGTGTCTTCAATAAAATGGCACCGTAGATCGCACTATGCACATGCGCTGATTCTGGCACCAGTTTATTGAAAACATCCTCCCGAGGAAAAATTGATTTTGAAACTATATTGTAAACAGAAGTGGAATGTAACTACCACGTCATATTAGCACAATATTAAGTGTCAAAACTTTTGACACAATTTGTAGTCTATTAGTTCTATATATAAGTAATTTAATATAATCTATGTTGCTATAGCTTAATGGGCTTGTTATTTTTTGCTCCATGCAAGTGAGATTTAAGGCTACTTTACACACTGCGATATCGGTCCCGATATCGCTAGTGTGGGTACCCGCCCCCATCTGTTGCGCGACACGGGCAAATCGCTGTCCGTGCCGCACAACATCGCCCAGACCTGTTACACATACTTACCTGCCTGGCGACATCGCTGTGACCAGCGAACCGTCTCCTTTCTAAGGGGGCGGTCCGTGCGGCATCACAGCGACGTCACGGAGCAGCGGAGGGGCGGAGATGAGCGTGACGTAACATCCCGCCCACCTCCTTCCTTCCGCATAGCGGCCGGGAGGCAGGTAAGGAGAGCTTCCTCGTTCCTGCGGCGTCACACATACCGATGTGTGCTGCCGCAGGAGCGATGAACTACATCGTTACTGCTGCAATAACGATAATCGAGAATGGATCCCCATGTCACCGATGAGCGATTTTGCACGTTTTTGCAACGATGCAAAATCGCTCATCGGTGTCACACGCAGCAACATCGCTAATGCGGCCGGATGTGCGTCACAAATTCCGTGACCCCAACGACTCCGCATTAGCGATGTCGCAGCGTGTAAAGCCCCCTTTAGTTACTAGATTCCTCTAAAACAATATATGATTTACCATAATCTAGCATTTAGAGAACATTCAGTATAGCATAACTACATAACTAAATACATATTTCTTTATGTGGTATCCCACAAAGTGGACATGTTCATGGGATACCAGAAGTATAGAGTGATTCACATATATGTTATAATTTTCTCTGTATATTGTATACTGTAGCATATTGTGAAAACCTGCTGACAGGCAGCACTCAGAGGGTTAAGCTTCCCCTGTGCAGTCAGCCAATGGCTGCAGCTGTATCATGTAGCATGAGTCACATGCGAGTGGGAGTAGATAACTTTGGCTACGCAGTGAAGGATAGAGTTGGTTGGGAGATGGTAGTGGAGAGGACAAAGAGAGAGTTGACGTCTTCCATTTTGAGAGGATTTCTAGAGCATCGCTAGAAAGATAAGTTGCTTTAGAGGTGAAGTACAACTCAAAATAAAGAACGTTTTCCCTCAGAGGTCTGCCTGTCTATAAGTGTGGGAACCTTCAACTGTAAAGGGTGCTTTACACGCTGCGACATCGCTAGCGATTGCTAGCGATGTCGCGAGCAATAGCATCCGCCCCCCGTGGTTAGTGCGATATGTGGTGATCACTGCCGTAGCGAATAATATCGCTACGGCAGCGTCACATGCAAATATCTGTTCAGTGATGTTGCTGTTGCTGCCGAACAATCCCTCCTTCAAGGGGGAGGTGCGTTCGGCATCACAGCGACGTCACAACGGCATTACTAAGTGGCTGCCCAATAGCAGAGGAGGGGCGGAGATGAGCGGCCGGAACATGCCGGCCACCTCCTTCCTTCCTCATTGCCGGTGGATGCAGGTAAGGAGATGTTCGTCGTTCCTGCGGTGTCACACATAGCGATATGTGATGTCACAGGAACGATGAACAACCAGCGGCATGCACCACCAATGATAATATGAAAAGGAGCGACGTGTCAGCGATCAACGATTTTTGACGTTTTTGTGATCGTTGATCGTCGCTCCTAGGTGTCACATGCTGCGATGTCGCTAACAACGCCGGATGTGCGTCACTAACAACGTGACCCCGACGATATATCGTTAGCGATGTCGCAGCGTGTAAAGCACCCTTAAGTGTGGAAAACACCGCCCAGCTATTACTACCTGTATATATTTATTAAGGATGATCAAATACCTCAAATATTCGGCTTCGCAAATATTTTCCGAATAGGTCGCCGCTATGCGAATGTTCGATGCGCAATGTAAGTCTATGGGAAGCCCGAATAGTTCCGAATAGTTGTTATTTGGGTTTCCCATAGACTTACATTGCGTATCGAATATTCACGAATAGTCGAATAGTGGCGATTTATTTGGCAAATATTCGCGAAGCCAAATATTTGAGGTATTTGATCATCCCTAATAGTTATCCATCTTGTTATCACCCATAAAGAGACTGTTCATTTCCAAGATGTAGAAAAAACAAGATCGCCAGCACTAAATGTGCACAACTGCACTAAAAATTTCAAACTGTACTTATTATTACAATTTGAGATTTTTGGCAAAAAATTGCAATTTCTTGATCTACCCCGCCACGTTACGGCAAATCTCTTTGGGGCAGTCCTACTCTAAAATATTCTTATTTAAAATGTGCCATATGGCCTCACATGTGAAAAAGAACTGTTTATAGCAGCACTTACCTGGTGCTTTTCAATCCCGTACCCATGACTGAATCATGGCTGTGGGCGTGACAGGCCCAAGCAAATGCTGCTTGAAGTAAATAGCCTGTGGACAGGGCTTGATGATTCATTTCCAAGATGTCGCTGTTTCCTTCATGATTGAAGATTAACTGCACAAACAACTATCACCACCGTCAGGTTCAATCTAAAGGGCAACCACTGTGCAAACACTACATCCCACTGTTATATTCCCTTTCTAATAAGGAACTTGGTGTGTGTGCAATTTTTAGGGGACATACTGTCAGCTCGGCCACCGTGAGGTGAAGTAGAGACCGCCGGGAGCACAGCCCCTGCCGTGCACCATACGGGGTTTCCACAATCAGCACTTTCTGAGCACTGATCCTATTCAATGCACTAGTATGGTGTCCCTGCTCTATGTCAGCAACCTTGACTAATTTTAATAGTTATTGTAGGTAATATTTAAATCAATTTTTAAAAGAAATTAAGAAATTAAGAAATATTATTGGTACAATATACTCTTTCTGCCTTCTCTGTTAACAGCTGCAGTATGACTGTGGGATATAGGATACCTTGAGTAGACAATTAAAACAGGCGTTGCAAAAATAAAGAGACCTTTTATATTAAAGATGAAGATAAAATAAAGTCCACATACCTTTATAAATACAATTGAGACCATAAAATGTAGGTAGATTCATTTGTCACCAGCAAGCATGTGCAACTGTCTGCTGTACTCAGGTGGCGTGTGACCGCATCTAATATTAGACCTAATTGGAGCAATCCGGCAAGCTTAAAGGGAAGGTGTCGTCAAAAAAAAAAAAAAATCAATAACTGAAAAAAAATAAAGTATTAATGTTTTAATTTTATGTTTAAATAAAATTATTTGTTTTTAATTGAGAAAAACATAAAAAGTAAATTTAAAGTTTGATATATTCCACTTTTAAACATTAGGTGGAGCAGCTGCTGAAATCTGACTGTAGAAGTACTGTAGAATTAGCTCACATTACAGCTGCAGTAAAAGTGGGCGGAGTCTGCTCTCCTGTGTGTGATATCACCTCCCCCTCCCAATCTGGGTGTTTTCAGAAGGATAAGAGAGCATGAAGTTTAGAATCACAGTGCGGAGCCATTTTGTTGGTGACCGCAGAGTGATCCTAATGTGTCTAAAGTGTCACTAAGGCCAGCAGCATAGTGCTCCACTGTATCTCATGCCGCACTGTATCCCAATGCCCCACACTGCCTAATGACTTTTTCCTAATGCTCCCACACTGCCTACTGACTGTTTCCCAATGCCCCCACACTGCCTACTGACTGTTTCCCAATGCCCCACACTGACTACTGACTGTTTCCCAATGCCCCACACTGACTACTGACTGTTTTCCAATGCCTCGCTGACTGTATCCTAATGCTAAAAAGGAGGGGAGCCAGCACTGCTTGTGAATGGCTTGCAACAATGAAGAAATAAAAAGTGTAATATTCACAAATTCGTTCCTACTGTAAAAATTCAATGAGATTTTTTGCAAATGATTGATCAATGATTTGAGCCCCCCTACCCCGTCACGACAAATCTCTATAGGGGGGTCCCTAACGCTATATTATAAATTATTATGTACCATAAGGTCTCATATAATGAGCAGGACCATATGAAGACACCACTTACCTGAGACATGTCTGAACCGCTCCCATGCTACCAGGACTGACAACCGCGAATGAAGGCAGCCCAGGTGCCAGTGTGTGTGGCAGAACCACACACACCAGCACAATGTCAGGACTGGCCCTCACAGTGCCAGACCAGCAAACATGGATGAGGACGGAACAAGGTTCAGGCAGGTGGTGTTTAAATAATGATGCCTTGGAGCAGGAGGCGGTGGCTGTGTGTGAACAAGCACCAAACTGAATTTTGATGGCTACAGAAGGAATTTGCAAACCCCACTGGGCGTGCACGGCATGGTGGCGGTCGACCACCTGACCAGTAAACGAAAAAGGAGGGGAGCCAGCACTGCTTGTGAATGGCTTGCAACAATGAAGAAATAAAAAGTGTAATATTCACAAATTCGTTCCTACTGTAAAAATTCAATGAGATTTTTTGCAAATGATTGATCAATGATTTGAGCCCCCCTGCCCCGTCACGGCAAATCTCTATAGGGGGGTCCCTAACGCTATATTATAAATTATTATGTACCATAAGGTCTCATATAATGAGCAGGACCATATGAAGACACCACTTACCTGAGACATGTCATCATAGTATCATAGTATCATAGTTTTTAAGGTTGAAGGGAGACTCTAAGTCCATCTAGTTCAACCCGTAGCCTAACATGTTGATCCAGAGGAAGGCAAAAAAAACCCAATGTGGCAAACAAGTTCCAATGGGGAAAAAATTTCCTTCCTGACTCCACATCCGGTAATCAGACTAGTTCCCTGGATCAATACCCTGTCATAAAATCTAATATACATAACTGGTAATATTAAATTTTTCAAGAAAGGCGTCCACGCTCTGCTTAAATGTTAGTAGTGAATCACTAATTACAACATCATGCGGCAGAGAGTTCCATAGTCTCACTGCTCGTACAGTAAAGAATCCTCGTCTGTGATTATGATTAAACCTTCTTTCCTCAAGACGTAGCGGATGCCCCCGTGTTCCAGTCGCAGGCCTAGGTGTAAAAAGATCTTTGGAAAGGTCTCTGTACTGTCCCCTCATATATTTATACATTGTGATTAGATCCCCCCTAAGCCTCCGTTTTTCCAAACTAAATAACCCCAAGTTTAATAACCTGTCTTGGTATTGCAGCCCACCCATTCCTCTAATAATCTTGGTCGCTCTTCTCTGCACCCTCTCCAGTTCAGCTATGTCCTTCTTATATATCGGTGACCAGAATTGTACACAGTATTCTAAGTGCGGTCGCACTAGTGACTTGTACAGAGGTAGAACTATATTTTTTTCATGAACACTTATACCTCTTTTAATACATCCCATTATTTTATTAGCCCTGGCAGCAGTTGCCTGACACTGTCCACTAAAGTGAAGTTTACCATGCACCCATACACCCAAGTCTTTTTCTGTGTCTGTCTTACCCAGTGTTCTACAATTAAGTACATAATCATAAATGTTATTTCCTCTACCCAAGTGCATGACCTTACATTTATCTACATTAAACTTCAATTGCCACTTCTCAGCCCAATCCTCCAGTTTACATAAATCTCCCTGTAATATAAAATTATCCTCCTCTGTATTGATTACCCTGCAGAGTTTAGTATCATCTGCAAATATGGAAATTCTACTCCGCATGCCCCCAACAAGGTCATTTATAAATATGTTGAAAAGAAGCGGGCCCAATACTGACCCCTGTGGTACCCCACTATGAACTGAGACCCAGTCCGAGTACGTACCATTAATAACCACCCTTTGTTTCCTATCACTGAGCCAGTTTTTAACCCAGTTACACATATTTTCCCCTATCCCCATTATTCTCATTTTATGTACCAACCTTTTGTGTGGCACTGTATCAAAAGCTTTTGAAAAGTCCATATACACAACATCCACTGCATTTCCCTGGTCCAGGCTTGAACTTACCTCTTCATAGAAGCTGATCAAATTAGTTTGACAGGATCGATCCCTCATAAACCCATGTTGATACTCTGTCATAAGGTTATTTTTCTTGAGATACTCCAGTATAGCATCTTTCAAGAAACCCTCAAGGATTTTACCAACCGTAGAGGTTAAACTTACCGGCCTATAATTTCCCAGCTCAGTTTTTGTCCCCTTTTTGAATATTGGCACCACATTTGCTATGCGCCAGTCCTGCGGTACCGACCCTGTTATTAAGGAATCTGAATAGGAGAGAGAAGGCGCAATAGGGTCTTACCCGATATATTGGGTGGGAAAGATCATGTAAAAGTGATGCACTCACCTGATCGAGTTGTGCCAGTCACAACTCCTTTAACAGCATAACGTGAGCGCCAAAAAGGTCCAGCAGCAGCCCTGTTGCACAAGTAGAATATCAACAGAAGAAAAAAGACAGGTATTTTGCCGCGCTTGAAGACCATAGACTATGATGTCAGGCAAATGATTCTTTTTATTTCATCCTACGCGTTTCGGAGACCACAACTGTCTCCTTCTTCAGGGAAAGGAACTATTACAGAGACCAAGGAAGAGTGCTTTTATAAAGCAGTCAAAAAAAAAGAGGGGAGGGAAAACAAAGGAAGGAAACCCTGCCCATGACATCAGCTCACCATGTGCTGCAGGGCCATGACTCATAGCCACATGGAGCAGAGCCGTGTCAGGATCACATTAGGGATTTCCATACATTACAAGATAAAACTCGCTGAACATTAATCATTAGTGATGAGCGAGCATGCTTGTCACTACTCGGTACTCGCACGAGTATCACTGTACTCGGGCTGCTCGGCGGGGACCGAGTAATCTCGCGATACTCGTGCTTTACTCGTGGTCTTCATTTCTGCATGTTGGCGCTCTTTTGAGAGCCAGCCCTCATGCAGGGATTGGCTGGCAGACCACTGCAATGCCACAGCCCTGTTAGTTGTGGAATTGCAGTGATTGGCCGGCCTGCACAGCGTCACCGAGCCTTTATATAGGCCGGCGCGCTGTGCTCTGCTCACAGCTATTCTGACAGTGAGTGTAGGGAGAGTGTCGCTGATTCAGGGAAAGCTTTGCGGCCCTTTATAGTTAGTTCCGGAGCAGGGCTGCAAACAGTGTGACCAGAAGTCCTTCTCAGGACTATTCTAGTTGTATACAGGCAGGCAGGGTATAGCCAGGTCGGAGTACAGTAGCAGAGTCCTTCTCAGGACTATTGTTGCTATATACAGGCAGGGTATAGCCAGGTCGGAATACAGGCTAGTGACCAGAAGAGTCCTTGTCAGGACTATTGTAGCAGTATACAGGCAGGCAGGCAGGGTATATAGCCATTCCTAGTGGTGACCGTATACCAGCCTTCATCATATCTGGGGCTGGTGTACACAGTGTAAAACAGTCCAGATAGTGTCAGACTTCTCAGTAATTGTCGCTCCTAAAAACCAGTTAGGTTCTTATTGCGTCCGTGCTTGCATTTAAAAACAGCACGTGTGTGGCAGTCGGTGGCAGGGTACAGGTGCGCGTTTTGCACAAACTATTATATAACGCACAAGTCTAGTGTATAATACACGTCAGTCAGCAGTGTCTGATAGTGTCAGACTTCTCAGTAATTGTCGCTCCTAAAACCCAGTTAGGTTCTTATTGCGTCCGTGCTTGCATTTAAAAACAGCACGTGTGTGGCAGTCGGTGGCAGGGTACAGGTGCGCGTTTTGCACAAACTATTATATAACGCACAAGTCTAGTGTATAATACACGTCAGTCAGCAGTGTCTGATAGTGTCAGACTTCTCAGTAATTGTCGCTCCTAAAAACCAGTTATGTTCTTATTGCGTCCGTGCTTGCATTTAAAAACAGCACGTGTGTGGCAGTCGGTGGCAGGGTACAGGTGCGCGTTTTGCACAAACTATTATATAACGCACAAGTCTAGTGTATAATACACGTCAGTCAGCAGTGTCTGATAGTGTCAGACTTCTCAGTAATTGTCGCTCCTAAAAACCAGTTAGGTTCTTATTGCGTCCGTGCTTGCATTTAAAAACAGCACGTGTGTGGCAGTCGGTGGCAGGGTACAGGTGCGCGTTTTGCACAAACTATTATATAACGCACAAGTCTAGTGTATAATACACGTCAGTCAGCAGTGTCTGATAGTGTCAGACTTCTCAGTAATTGTCGCTCCTAAAAACCAGTTATGTTCTTATTGCGTCCGTGCTTGCATTTAAAAACAGCACGTGTGTGGCAGTCGGTGGCAGGGTACAGGTGCGCGTTTTGCACAAACTATTATATAACGCACAAGTCTAGTGTATAATACACGTCAGTCAGCAGTGTCTGATAGTGTCAGACTTCTCAGTAATTGTCGCTCCTAAAAACCAGTTAGGTTCTTATTGCGTCCGTGCTTGCATTTAAAAACAGCACGTGTGTGGCAGTCGGTGGCAGGGTACAGGTGCGCGTTTTGCACAAACTATTATATAACGCACAAGTCTAGTGTATAATACACGTCAGTCAGCAGTGTCTGATAGTGTCAGACTTCTCAGTAATTGTCGCTCCTAAAAACCAGTTAGGTTCTTATTGCGTCCGTGCTTGCATTTAAAAACAGCACGTGTGTGGCAGTCGGTGGCAGGGTACAGGTGCGCGTTTTGCACAAACTATTATATAACGCACAAGTCTAGTGTATAATACACGTCAGTCAGCAGTGTCTGATAGTGTCAGACTTCTCAGTAATTGTCGCTCCTAAAAACCAGTTATGTTCTTATTGCGTCCGTGCTTGCATTTAAAAACAGCACGTGTGTGGCAGTCGGTGGCAGGGTACAGGTGCGCGTTTTGCACAAACTATTATATAACGCACAAGTCTAGTGTATAATACACGTCAGTCAGCAGTGTCTGATAGTGTCAGACTTCTCAGTAATTGTCGCTCCTAAAAACCAGTTATGTTCTTATTGCGTCCGTGCTTGCATTTAAAAACAGCACGTGTGTGGCAGTCGGTGGCAGGGTACAGGTGCGCGTTTTGCACAAACTATTATATAACGCACAAGTCTAGTGTATAATACACGTCAGTCAGCAGTGTCTGATAGTGTCAGACTTCTCAGTAATTGTCGCTCCTAAAAACCAGTTAGGTTCTTATTGCGTCCGTGCTTGCATTTAAAAACAGCACGTGTGTGGCAGTCGGTGGCAGGGTACAGGTGCGCGTTTTGCACAAACTATTATATAACGCACAAGTCTAGTGTATAATACACGTCAGTCAGCAGTGTCTGATAGTGTCAGACTTCTCAGTAATTGTCGCTCCTAAAAACCAGTTAGGTTCTTATTGCGTCCGTGCTTGCATTTAAAAACAGCACGTGTGTGGCAGTCGGTGGCAGCGTCAGGCTCCACGTTGTCCCTGGATAGAGACGTGCATGAGGGCCTCAAAACATTGTTCCCATTGCAAAGGAGTGGGTCTCCTGTCGTTGTAATGTCCATTCTGCAAAGAATGGGCGAAAAAATTTACCACTGGGGGTATACCTGAAACAAAGGCCTAAGTATTGCAATTTGTAACGGTCATCATCATGGTGGCGCATGAGGAGAAGGAGGAGCAGTCCAGCGATTAGCCAAACTCCAGAAGTGTGTACCCATGGGTGAGTGGAGGTACATGGCAAACTTTAAATTCCGCTCTCATTTGCTGGTGGTGTGGTGAAGTCTGGCCCAATCCAACCCTTGTTCATCTTGATCAGAGTCAGCTTGTCAGCATTTTCAGTTGACAGGCGGGTGCGTTTATCTGTAATGATTCCACCTGCGGCACTAAAAACACGCTCTGACAAAACGCTAGCAGCAGGGCAGGCCAGGCCTTCCAAGGCGTAGAGAGCCAATTCATGCCACGTGTCCAGCTTGGATACCCAATAATTGTAAGGCACAGAGGAATGTCGGAGTACAGTTGTTCGATCTGCAAGGTACTCCTTCAGCATCTGGGCAAACTTAGGATTTCTTGTGGCACTACCCCGCACCTCAGGGGCTGTGGTACGTGAGGGGCTGAGAAAACTGTCACACATCTTAAAGACTGTTCCCCTACCTCTGGCGGATTGGACTTGTGCCTCTCTCGGCTGTACGCCTCGGTTGTCCACTGATTCATGACCTATGCCGCTAGCGTTTTGTGAGGGGAATGCTTTGCCTACTTCCGTGACTATGGCCTTCTGGAACTGCTGCATTTTGCCTGACCTCTCCGCCTCGGGAATAAGAGACATAAAGTTCTCCTTTTAGCGTGGGTCTAACAGTGTTACCAACCAGTAATGATTGTCGGCCAAGATGTTCTTAACGCGAGGGTCACGAGACAGGCAGCTTACCATAAAGTCAGCCATGTGTGCCAGACTCTTAACAGCCATCACTTCAGTATCCTGACCGACACGATGACTGAACATGCTGTCCTCCTCCTCCTCATCATCTACCCTGTCCTCTGGCCAGCCACGCTGAACCGAGGATATGACTGCATGTCATATCCTCAATTTGGCCAGAGAGTTGCTCCATGTCTTCATCCTCCTCCTCGTCATAGTCCTCCACTGCACGTTGTGATGAGACGAGGCTGGGCTGTGTGTTATCATCACCCACACCCACTACTGTTTCTTGCTGAAACTCATCGCGCTCCGCCTGCAATGCATCATGTTTGTTTTCTGAGCAGAGACCATTTTAGAAGGCAGAGAAGCGGTATGGTGACGCTAATAATGTCGTCATCGCCGCTCACCATCTTGTTGTAGTCCTCAAAGTTTTGGCGGATGGTGCATAGGTCGGACATCCATCTCCACTCCTCAGGTGTTATGTGTGGAGTTTGACCCATTTCCCGACGGCTTAGGTGATGCAGGTACTCAACAACTGCCCTCTTCTGCTCACATATCCTGACCAACATGTGCAGAGTTGAATTCCAACGCGTGGGGACATCACACACCAGTCTGTGTGCCGGAAGATGCAAACGGCGTCTTAAGGCGGCAAGGCCGGCTGAAGCAGTAGGTGACTTTCGAAAATGTGCAGACAGGCGGCGAACTTTTACCAGCAGATCAGACAGCTCTGACTATGACTTTAGAAACCGCTGAACCTCGAGGTTGAGCACATGGGCCAAGCATGGAACATGTGTCAGCTGGCCTCGCCTCAAAGCCGCCACCAGGTTCCGGCCATTGTCACACACCACCTTTCCTGGCTTTAGGTTCAGAGTTGTGAGCCAGTGATCTGCCTGCTGTTTCAGAGCTGTCCACACCTCTTCTGCATTGTGGGGTTTGTCACCTATGCAGATTAGCTTCAGCACTGCCTGTTGCCGCTTCGCCGAGGCAGTGCTGCAGTGCTTCTGTGTCGCCCTGGACAAGCCAGGGGCCACAGAGCACAACACTTAAACACCCCACACTCCCTGCAGGCATATCATAGTCAAAACACAAAATCCTTGTTGCCTTCCCCAGGGGCTGTTGTCCACACCAGGGTGTGGAGCCAGGCGGTTGGTCTCCACCCACCGAGGAGGAGGGAAAACACAGGCAGTGAGAGTTAAGCTAAGGAAGTGGAAGGAGGAAAGTAGTAGAGAGGAGAAAAGTGACAGCAAAGAGCCTGAAGTTGGTCCGGGTGTGTGGCCTGGACAGGACAGCAAGGTTGGCAGGATGTGGTGACCGTCTGCAGTGGAGGCCGATTGGAGTCTGCCGTAAGGACCGTGGACGGGTGGTGACCCGGCCGTACCGGACCGGTATACAAAGCGAAGCCAGCACCATTGGCAGAGGACTTTCGGATCCCGGCAAGGCTTGGTGTCGCCGTGAATTTGCCAAATCCGTTATTGAAGGGGACCTCAGGGTTTCCAAACAGCCAAGTCCAGATAGAAGGCAACCGTACAACCGTGAAGGGGAGACACAGCCACCGGCAAGGGCAACCGTCTCCCAGGGCCAGCGCCTGTGGGCAAAAGGGGCTCCTCCGGCCCATATCCAGGTCAGGGAGCGGGTTACCGTTGGGAAACCATCACTACCAACACTTAACTTCGGTGCAGGGAGAGACAGTCATCACTAACCTGCAGGGAGGAACAACCGCAGCCGTCCGAGTGACCCGTCCATCCAGCCACTTGTTTTACCCTGAACTGTGTCATCATCATTGGGCTGAGTGAGTACCTCCGTGCCGTGCGGCACAGCGCTGCCCCTGCGACCATGCACTTCATCAGGCCCCGCAACCCGCCTGTCATCCATCTCTACCCCATCACCAGGCCCCGGGACAACCAACCCCCCTACCCACGTAGGGGAGAAATAACAACAAAGCTGCTCCCTGTCACAGGCTCCCGGGATCCCCGTCCAGAGCAGCGGTGGTGTCCACACAATCACCACAACCGTGGGTGGCGTCACGGACAATATCCCCAAAACCCAAACCACCCCTTTTCACTCACGGGCGAGTAGCGCCGCTCGAGTCCCCGGGATCCGGCCATCGCTCGAGCCAACGAGCAGCAGCAGCCGTAGAGCTGCGTCAGCCGGACCCGAGCAGTGGGAGAGCGCACCGTCCCCTCCTCCGCCAGCGACACTTACAGCTTGGGACTGGTGTGGAGGGTAAAGTGGATCAGGATGCGCAGGAGGAGGAGGAGGCTGAGGAGCATGACATTCCGGAGCTGTAGAGTGTGTGTGAAACCCTGACTGAGGTAGGGCCTGCAAAACTTGGTGTGTGAAGGACGTATTCCGTCCCTCGCTCAGACTGGGTCCCAGCTTGCACAATATTAACCCAGTGTGACGTCAACGAGATGTAGCGGCCTTGCCCACATGCACTTGTCCACGTGTCTGTGGTTAGGTGGACTTTGGCTGAAACAGCGTTGTTCCGGGCACGTGTGATGTTTTGTGACACGTGGTTAGTTATGCAATGCGGGGACGGCACACAGGGAGAAATAGTGGCGGCTGTGGACCGAGTAACGTGGGACAGCTGCCACCATCAGTTCGCGGAATGCTTCTGTCTCAACCAGCCTAAAAGGCAACATTTCCAGCGCAAGCAGTCGCGAAATGTTAGCATTTAGAACTGTGGCATGTGGGGTGTTGGCAGTGTATTTGCGCCTGCGCTCAAAGGTTTGCTGAATGGATAACTGAACGTTGCGCTGGGACAAGGACGTGCTTGATGATGGTGTTCTTTCTGCGTAGGCAACTGCAGGTGCAGGAGTGGAGGAGGCTTGTTCGCAGGCAGCATGGACAGGGGATTGGCTCGCATGCACAACCAGCGAAGACGTAGCAGTGACATCAGCAAGCACTGCTCCTCGACTCTGTTGTACTTCCCACAAAGTCGGGTGCTTGGCTGACATGTGCCTGATCATGCTGGTGGTGGTCAGGCTGCTAGTTTTGGTACCCCTGCTGATGCTGGCATGGCAGGTGTTGCAAATGGCCTTTTTAGAATCATCTGGAGCCAACTTAAAAAACTGCCAGTGTCAGAGTTCCTGGTTTTCCAGTTTTCTTTTGAAAGAGCTTGCCCTTTGTTAACATGGAGTTTTCTGTTATGTTGCCCTACTTCCTGTCCATCTGTTTAAAAGCCGCCCCTAAAGCTTAGTCCAGTGCCTGAGTATACTGCTTCCTGTGTGCTCCTGCCCTGCTGCTTTTGGTTCCTGATTGTTATTCGGATCCTCTTGGAAAACAACCGACACCGACTCTGGACTTCATCTGGTATCATCTAGCTGTACCTGGACTCCGTTTGCCGTCTTTGGTCGGAACTTCTGCCCGGTTCCTTCCGTTTAATACCACTCTGGACTCACATCACGTACAGACATTTTTCGACTTACCTATTGCCCTTTTGTGTCCCGGCTGCTGCGCATTTAGGGCTTCTGGGGTGATTGCCAGACAGTCCCTGTATAGGGGTTTGCTGTTGGTGGTCTCCCTGGGGGAGTCCGGTGCGCGGTACCGGGAATTCCCTTTCGCTCAGTCCCTGGAAGGTATTTCCTGTATTTATGTTCTACTGTGTTTTTGTTCCGTTTATGTACATATTTGCTGGTTGCATATTATAAATGTCTTGCACCAAGAACTCGTCTCTGGTTGTCATTGCCCTAACGCAATCGAAATCCTCAATACATACAATAGTATTACAGCCAGACTCGGGAAGACCTAACATTTGTACAGGCACCTTGTGTCGTGTTGTTCCGGGGAACAGTTGACTGACGTCTGCCTGGGGCCACCACTCTGCTTCTTACTGCCTGTTGTGATGCTACGCCTCCCTCCCCCTGTGCACTGCTGTCCTCGCTCTGCATATCCTCCTGCCAGGTTGGGTCAGTTACTGGATCATCCACCACGTCGTCTTCCTCTTCCGCACCCTGCTCCTCCTCCTGACTTCCTGACAATTGTGTCTCATCATCGGCCACCCCTTGTTGAGACACGTTGCCAACTTCGTGAGAACGTGGCTGCTCAAATATTTGTGCATCTGTACATACAATCTCGTCATGGCCCACTTCAACAGGAGCTGGCGAGAGGCCAGAATTTGTGAATGGAAACGTGAACGAACAGCTATTCCGAGTGTCCAAGTGTGGGATCAGTAATGTCCGTGGACGTGTACTCGGCCTGGTGGTAGGAAGGAGGATCAGGTTCTGAAATGTGCGGTGCAGTATCACGGCTACTGACACTTGACCGTGTGGAAGACAGAGTGTTTGTGGTGGTGCCAATCTGACTGGAAGCATTATCCGCTATCCAACTAACAACCTGTTGACACTGGTCTTGGTTCAAGAGGGGTGTACTGCTGCGGTCCCCAAGAATTTGGGACAGGACGTGCGAGCGACTAGATGTGGCCCTTTGTTGTGGCGAAATTAGAGCTTGCACACAACCTCGGTGTCTGCCTGCACCACCATCACGTCCACTTCCTTGTTCGTTGACAACGCCCTTGCGCATTTTGCAATGCTGTGCTGATGTGTATTCACTAGACTTGTGTGTTATATCCAAGTTTGTGCAAAACTCACACAAATGCAGCGGAAAGCTGCCACCAACAGGCACACACGTGCGGTTTTTAAATGCAAGCACGGAGGCACTAAGAACCTAACAGGTCTCTATCCAGGGACAACGTAGAGCCTCCCAATGTTTGGCTTCCCTGCCTAAGGGCTCTATACTATTAATACACCCACTTCCTTCCAATGGGCACTTCAGGTTTACAGGCCTTCATGCACGTCTCTATCCAGGGACAACGTGGAGCCTCCCAATGTTTGGCTTCCCTGCCTAAGGGCTATACTATAATACACCCACTTCCTTCCAATGGGCACTTCAGGTTTACAGGCCTTCATGCACGTCTCTATCCAGGGACAACGTGGAGCCTCCCAATGTTTGGCTTCCCTGCCTAAGGGCTATACTATAATACACCCACTTCCTTCCAATGGGCACTTCAGGTTTACAGGCCTTCATGCACGTCTCTATCCAGGGACAACGTGGAGCCTCCCAATGTTTGGCTTCCCTGCCTAAGGGCTATACTATAATACACCCACTTCCTTCCAATGGGCACTTCAGGTTTACAGGCCTTCATGCACGTCTCTATCCAGGGACAACGTGGAGCCTCCCAATGTTTGGCTTCCCTGCCTAAGGGCTATACTATAATACACCCACTTCCTTCCAATGGGCACTTCAGGTTTACAGGCCTTCATGCACGTCTCTATCCAGGGACAACGTGGAGCCTCCCAATGTTTGGCTTCCCTGCCTAAGGGCTATACTATAATACACCCACTTCCTTCCAATGGGCACTTCAGGTTTACAGGCCTTCATGCACGTCTCTATCCAGGGACAACGTGGAGCCTCCCAATGTTTGGCTTCCCTGCCTAAGGGCTATACTATAATACACCCACTTCCTTCCAATGGGCACTTCAGGTTTACAGGCCTTCATGCACGTCTCTATCCAGGGACAACGTGGAGCCTCCCAATGTTTGGCTTCCCTGCCTAAGGGCTATACTATAATACACCCACTTCCTTCCAATGGGCACTTCAGGTTTACAGGCCTTCATGCACGTCTCTATCCAGGGACAACGTGGAGCCTCCCAATGTTTGGCTTCCCTGCCTAAGGGCTATACTATAATACACCCACTTCCTTCCAATGGGCACTTCAGGTTTACAGGCCTTCATGCACGTCTCTATCCAGGGACAACGTGGAGCCTCCCAATGTTTGGCTTCCCTGCCTAAGGGCTATACTATAATACACCCACTTCCTTCCAATGGGCACTTCAGGTTTACAGGCCTTCATGCACGTCTCTATCCAGGGACAACGTGGAGCCTCCCAATGTTTGGCTTCCCTGCCTAAGGGCTATACTATAATACACCCACTTCCTTCCAATGGGCACTTCAGGTTTACAGGCCTTCATGCACGTCTCTATCCAGGGACAACGTGGAGCCTCCCAATGTTTGGCTTCCCTGCCTAAGGGCTATACTATAATACACCCACTTCCTTCCAATGGGCACTTCAGGTTTACAGGCCTTCATGCACGTCTCTATCCAGGGACAACGTGGAGCCTCCCAATGTTTGGCTTCCCTGCCTAAGGGCTATACTATAATACACCCACTTCCTTCCAATGGGCACTTCAGGTTTACAGGCCTTCATGCACGTCTCTATCCAGGGACAACGTGGAGCCTCCCAATGTTTGGCTTCCCTGCCTAAGGGCTATACTATAATACACCCACTTCCTTCCAATGGGCACTTCAGGTTTACAGGCCCTCATGCACGTCTGTATGCAGGGGCATTGGTGAACCTCACAATTTAGGACTGCCCTGGCAAAGGAAAATACTACAAAGACTCACTTCCTCAAAATGGGCACATTAGACTCAAGAGGCCTTCATGTACGTCTCTTCTCAGGGACATCGGAGTGCCACACAATGTTTTCACGTAAAATCTTTCATGTATTGATCTCAAAAAGTAACATACACCAGCTCTATCTCACTATTGGGTATGTGCCCTTAACATTTCCGCCATGAAAAATCATTTTGGGGTCATTTTGGAAGGTTTTCTGGTGAGTCCGTAAAAATGGCGTAAAACGCGGACAAAATTGTTCACAGCTGTGACTTTTGAGTGATAAATGCTTCAAGGGGTCTTCCCCATGCTGTTGCCATGTCATTTGAGCACTCTTCTGAGACTTTTGTGACATTTTTAGGGTTTCTCCATGCTGCCGGGAGGTCATTTCACAAAAATACTCGGGTCTCCCATAGGATAACATTGGGCTCGTTGCTCGGGCCGAGTACACGAGTATCTTGGGAGGCTCGGCCCGAGCTTCGAGCACCCGAGCTTTTTAGTACTCGCTCATCACTATTAATCATCCATCATAAATAAATGTCAAGGGTGCACAGATAACTGTCATTTGCCTGACATCATAGTCTATGGTCTTCAAGCGCGGCAAAATACCTGTCTTTTTTCTTCTGTTGATATTAAGGAATCTGAGAAGATTAAAAATAATGGTCTATCTATCACAGAACTCAATTCCTGTAGTACTCTGGGGTGTATGCCATCCGGGCCCGGAGATTTGTCAACCTTAGTGATTTCGAGGCGGCGGCGTACTTCCTGCTGGGTTAAGCAGGTAATATTCAAGGGTGAATTTATGGTATCACTGGTCATGTCATCTGCCATGGCATTTTCTTGTATAAAAACCGTAGAAAAAAAGTCATTCAGCAGGTTGGCTTTACCCTCATCCCCTTCCACCATTTCACCAAGACTATTTTTAAGGGGGCCAACACTATCGCTTTTCAGTTTTTTACTGTTTATGTAGTTAAAGAATATTTTAGGATTATTTTTACTTTCTCTCGCAATGAGTCTCTCTGTCTCAAACTTAGCTAACTTAATTTGCTTTTTACATATTTTATTTAATTTTCTATAATTATATAATGCCTCATGACTACCTACCATTTTTAATTCTTTTAAGGCTTTCTGTTTTTCTTTTATTGCTTCCCTTACAGCTCTATTTAGCCATAGGGGTTTCCTCCTATTTCTAGCATGTTTGTTCCCATAGGGTATATTTTCTGCACAAGCCCTATTCAGGATGCTCATAAAAGTCTCCCATTTGCTTTGTGTACTTTTATTACTTAGTACATCATCCCAGTTTATTGCACTAAGATCATCTCTCAACCGTTTAAAATTTGCTTTCCTGAAGTTTAGTGTCCTTGTAGCCCCTCTACTAGACATCTTACTAAAGAATACATGAAAACTTATTATTTTGTGATCACTATTTCCCAAGTAACCCCCAACTTGTATATTTGATATGCGGTCTGGCCTATTGGTTAGTACAAGGTCTAGTAGTGCTCCCCCTCTTGTGGGGTCCTGTACCATTTGTGAAATGTCTGAACCGCTCCCATGCTACCAGGACTGACAACCGCGATGATCTTTTCATTGTTGCATGCCCTTCATGAGCAGTGCTGGCTCCCCTCTTCTTTGCGGTTACTGGTCGGTGGTTGACCTCCACCTTGCCGTGCACGCCCAGTGTGGTTTGCAAATTCCCTCTGTTCCCATCAAAATTCATGTTGGTGCCTGTTCACACACAGCCACCGCCCCCTGGTCCATAGGCATCATTATTTAAGCACCACCTGCCTGAGGCTGTTCCGCCCTTCATCCATGCTTGCTGGTCTGGCACTGTGAGGGCCAGTTCTGACATTGTGCTGGTGTATGTGGTTCTGCCACACACACTGGCACCTGGGCTGCCTTTATTCGCAGTTGTCAGTCCTTGCAGCATGGGAGCGGTTCTGACATTCCCCGGGTAAGTGGTGTTCTTATATGGTCCTGTTCAAGTCATTATATGAGACCTTATGGTACGATATTAATTTATGACATAGTGTATGGATCCCCCTATAGAGATTTGCCGTGACGGGGCAGGGGGGCTCAAATCATTGATCAATAATTTGCAAAAAATCTCATTGAATTGTTACAGTAGGAATGAATTTGTGAATTTTACACTTTTTATCTTTTCATTGTTGCATGCCATTCATGAGCAGTGCTGGCTCCCCTCTTCTTTGTATCCTAATGCTGTATGCACTCACCTCAGACCTGCACCCTTGGAAGCCTGTCCTGTCAGCAAGCACAGTACGAGCAGCGGAGTCCCGAGATGAGCACATGCGGGGAGGGGAGGGGGGGTGAGTGGCAGGAGAGAGGGGTCCACGGCAGAATGCAGGGGGTCCGCAGCAGAGTGCGGGGAGTCCACGGCAGAGTGTGGGGGGGTGAACGAAAGAGGGGGGAGCAGCGCACCAGGATCAGTTACGGTGCAATCACCGCTGCCCGACGCCGGTACTCACCCCATCCATCCTGGCGGGTGACAGGGTGAAAGTGCAGCACACAGCATACGCTGTGAGCTGCACAAAGATGGCAGTGATCTCCTCCATCTGCTGTGATCTAGACAGCCCAGGAGGTGCGTCCAGGTCACAGCAGACGCTGTCTATGTAATAAGTATAGGGTCAAAGTCCATCTATCAGACCCAATGCCCTGGGGCTGCCATAAAGGAGGTGAGTAACTGTCGTTACACACTGCAAATCCATGATGGCAGCCCCCAGTGCTTCAGTAAAACTAGAATTAAATAAAAACTAAGTATACAGTGAATTTAATTTTGTATTAAAAATACTTGATTTCATAATCACTATTATTAATACAAAAATAAAATTCCGCGACACCTTACCTTTAAAAAAATACTTAACACATGCACACTTTGTTAGGTAAACACTTGTGTATACGTTTAGGAATTTAGAAGATTTCTCTTTAAAAAAAATTCAAAACACAGAGATAACACTTTTATTTACAAACAGAAGCACCCCTTGAATTCATATTTAATTGCAAAATCTGCATTGACTTGTTTAAAATGGAATCTGTCATCAGGTTTTTGCTATTCAATCATATCACAAAAATTAGTCAAAAATGAGTACACCCCTCACATGCAAATCTGTGTAACCACGCCCGTTCCACTGATTAGCAGCTTGCTGATGATTTATAGGGTACACAGGAAGCTGCCAGACAGGGGTGTGGACGGGGTTATACACAGCCCATAAGTCTTTTCTCTGCTGCATCTATATCAGATAAAAAAGGTAATCCATCAAAACTACACCAAGCAGTCCAGAAAATGACAGATCACAGGAATTGGGCTTTCTTGCCCTATGTTATGCTGCTCTCAGATTATATAGCAAAAACCTGTTGACCGATTCCCTTTAATTAAACCCTTGCTTGCTGTCAGTATGAAAACAAAAAAAAATTGCAGCTAATTAGGTGCTAGTTCTGCTGTATGTCACAGACAATTTAAAGGGGTGGTCCAAAACTCTTATTGATTTTAAACCAAAATGATGATGCATCTTCAGTAGATGAGGGATGAGCCCAGCCCCTAAAATGGACGTCACTGATGACGCTTCCTTATAGCTGGCTCCTTATAATGTCTTGTTTGAGAATCCCAGCATGTACTTCTCAAACAAAGCATCATCAAAATGAAGTAGGTAAACAAAAAATAGAAAAAGCAGTTAAGAAGAGTGAAGATGGAACGGAAGTGGCTTTTTATTTAGCATATATTAGAAAAGAGAATAGATTGTACAATAAATAGACTTTTCAAATTAAAGTCTATATTAGTTTTGGACCACCCCAGTAAAAACTCACAGACACACTCTGACTGGTGCTGATGAGACTGTAGTTCCCTATATATCACTTGAATCTTTGATTTCTATTCACAGACTATCACTCCCATTTTCAATTTGGTACATCAGCACTGAAGTAGTAAATGACAGTCGCATTAGGCCCTTTTTGTCCCTAACCTGTGTGCTCTGAGAGCTCCCATGTCTATACAGTACAGGCATAAAATGCTGTTCTTTGGCCGCCCCCATGATATATACATACTGTGGGTGATAGCCCCCCTGATTGGCTGTGCAACATCATGTGATCAGATTGCTGCAGGACATTATGGGAAAGCCATCTGTATATATGTATATATATTCTAGTGTGTGTATTAATATACTTACCTACCACCGCCTCTTCTGTGATCTAGCACTGTTCTGCTCTACTTTCGAGTGAAGTTACCGCTCTGCAGACTTTCTACTACTCTTTATATTATGTAGGAAAATAGTCATCTGAGGATGAGGCTTGGTGTGATTGAAAATGCATAGGTGAGATTTAGTGGGGTTAAAGGGGAGGCAGCAAAATAAAGAATTCTATGAACTATTACGTGTAAAAATCAGGGACAGGGAGTGTTGCCATAACTCTGAAGAGTGGCACTCCATTGTGGGAAGATCATCCACAAGAAAATGTAGGTCATCAATAGACATGATGACCACCACAGGAACTCTTCAGAGGCAAGAAATGTTTGCTTCAGTGGTGTTTAGCGTGGTGCTTCATGCCAACATCAAAAAAAGAAAATATTAATTCTAAAGCAGTTGGACAGTTACCTTAGAAAATCGTAGCAAGGCTGCAGCGTACCATCATATAGCAGCCACCAATATAAATCACAAGTATGCAGAGGAAAGTAATAAAATCCTTTGGCTACAAGACGACTCTGGCAGCAGCTTATCTCCCAACCAAACAAAAGGATAGGACGTTGCAATTCAACAGATGATGATCACATTCTAGTTTATGGTTCCTAATTTTGCTTAGACCTCAAAATAAGATTTAAAGAAGTAGCTAGTAAAAATGTATAAAGATATAAATTTAACTAAAAACTAATTTTGCTATAAAATCTTTAGGGTATGTGTCCACGATAAAGACTCACTGCGTCCTGGATGCAGCAGGTCCTGACCTGCGGGGCCACAAGTCTCCTCCGCAGGAGACCGCAGCTGCTCCTACCCACGATCAGGGTTCAGTGCGCTGAGGTCTCTCACTTGTGTTCTCCCTACGGAGGATGCATGCGAATCCGCAGCAAACAATTGACATGCTGCGGTCTAGAAAGACGCACCACAGGTCAGTGTTTGCTGTGGAAAAATCAAGGACAGTGGGCACGGGATTTGTAGAAATCCCATCCACTATGCTTATACTGTACAATGTAGAGTTTTGGATGCAGCGAAAACACGCTACATCCAAAATGCAGCAAACACTGATCGTGGACACGCAGCCTTACAGGATCCCAGGAAACTGAAGATATCTCCAGGATCTGTCTTCAAAGCATGAAAGAGAAGGGGTTAATGCCACACATTTGCCAGAAAAGATGTAGATTTGTTGATTAATTCATAAATCTTTTATTCCATACATCTATTGTCACATTTTTATAGCAATTTTTTTCTCTAGAACAATAAGATGGCTCATATGTGTGTCCACCATACAGTTTATTTTATTTTAACTATGTTTTTAATCATTTTTATTAAACTTATTTTTATTTCTTTTATATTTTTAGACGATCATGAATTCCTGGTCCGCTCAGTAGTTATATCATTTCTTAATATTTTCCCTCGGAAGTTATTCCTGGTATATATCTAATATATAAAGCTGTATGTGTGTGTGTGTGTGTGTGTGTGTGTGTAAGTATTTATGTGTGTGTGTATGTCCGGGATTGGCATCTGCACCGTCGCAGCTACAGCCACAAAATTTTGCACACTCACACGTCTGGACCCCGAGAGCGTCATAGGCTATGTTGTGAGGCGAAATTTTAACCCCGCACGTTCCAATTTACCAATCAATTTTGCCCCTATCTACATAATGGGGAAAAAGTGAAACAAAAAGTGTTGGAGGCAAATTGACAGCTGCCAAATGTGAACAAGGAGGACTTAAACAATGAGAGCGATGGCGCCAAAGAGTATATACTATACAGTTGCTAAGGTGGGGCCCCGAAATGGGATACTCACCACACTCGGGGATCTGAACACACACGCACAAAATGCACCACACACTACCACGTGCTTGAACACATATACCACCCTCAGCACACATCTCACCACACATACACCAACCTCTCCACATAATCGCCCTAAAACACACACGAGTCTGGTATTATCCTTCAAAAATAAAAATCTGATTAATAAGCAGCCAAACTACAAGAACAACAAATATACCATATAGGAAAAACGACAGCTGTCAGTCACATGACCTTTCTATTATGTGTATGTGTGAGCTAATATATACTGTCGGGGAGGGGGCTTTCTGTTGCCTGGGGATTTATCAGACGGCCAATAGCAACCAATCACAGCTCCGCTTCTATTTTGCTACAGTTAATTAATCTGAGCTCTGATTGGTTAATATAGGCAACAGAGGACATTCTCAGTATAACAAAGCTTGTGTAAGGTAATAGGATGTCAGTTAGGGTATGTTGGTGGAAAGGCTGATGTCAGTTACATTACCTCTATGTGAGAGGATATAGAAACTGTCAGTTACAGACTATTTTTACCACAATAATGCCTTATAAGAAAAGGAATTCCTTGGCACGAATGTCAGCTGATGCGAAAGAAAAGCTGCATTACGGGCTAATGAAAAATGTGAAGACCGAGAAACAAGGCTGACACACATGAGAACAGCAGCTGTTTCCTCAAGAGCCAATGATCTTTCTGAGGAGAGTGAAGCAAGGCTTGCAGACATGAAAACAAGAGCTGCTTCTGTGTCGCCATGGGCAAGCCAGGGGACACAGGTCACACACCACCACACCTTACATCCCAGGTAGGAACACCACAGCTAACCAAAAATCCTTGTTGCCTTCCTCCAGAGGCTGATGATTCACACCAGGGGGTGGGCCAGGCGGTTGGCTCCGCCCACCGAGGAGGTCACAGCTCTGGAGGCGGGAGAAACCAGGCAGTTCAGTTTAGGAGGGAGAAGTGGAAGGAGTAGATGAGTAGCCTAGACAGGGCTAAAGTCAACAGCTAAGTGAAAGTGAAAGTAGAAAAGTGGAAAAGGAGGAAAGCAAGTGAGGTGACAAGAAGGAAGGAACGCCTGAAGGGTCCAGCTTTGTGTAGGGCCAGGTCAGCAAGGTCAGCAACGGCGGTGACTGTCTGGAGGGGGACCGTTTGGAAGTTCCTGGAAGGACCCCGTTGGCTGTGTGCCCGGCGATCTGGAGCAGTGTTCCGAAGGACAGTCAGCACCAGGGCAGGGGCCTCTCGGACCCCGGCAAGGCTAGGAGTCGCCAAATTTGCCGAATCCGTCAGTGAAGGGGACGTAGATCCCCCAACAACAAAGTCCCGTTTGAAGGCAACAGCCCAGCCAGTATTGAAGAGACACCGCCACCACCAAGGCACCCGTTTCTTAGGGCCAGCGCCTGCGGGCAAAGAGTAGAGCTCCCCCGGTCCAGCTTGAAGCCGGGGAGCGGGTTACCGGTGGGGACCCATCGCAACCAACCAGTTCATCAAGGTGCAAGGAAAAGGGACATCACCGTCACCTACCGGGAGAGCAAGTGCAGCCGTCCGTGGGACCGTCTATCCAGCCGTTGGTTTACCGTAAAAACTGTGTCACGTCTCAGGCTGAGGGAGTACCACAGTGCCGCAAGGCACAGCACTGCCCCCGCGTCCCTGCGCCCACCAGGCCCTGCACCTCACAAACCATCACCGGGCCCCGGGATCACCAACCCCTACCCACGGAGGGGCACCACAACACCTGGCTGCTCCGCATCACCATCCCCGGGAGCCCCGTATAGAGCAGCGGTGGTGAAATCACCACAACCGTGGGTGGCGTCACGGACAATAATCATCCCCACACCCAACAATCCCCTTTCACTCACGGGCGAGGAGTGCCGCTCGAGAAACCCCCGGGATCCGGCCCACCGCTCGAGCCACCACTGAGCAGCAGAAGCCGGACCCGAGCAGAAGGGGGTGAGCGCAGTGTGCTGACACCCTCCTCCCCGCCCGCGACACTTCCTCAAGGGCCAATGAACGTGCTGAAGAGAGGGAAGTGAGGCTTGCAGATAAGAGAAAAAGAGCTGCTTTCTCAAGGGCCAATGAGTCATCTCAGCAGAGAGAAGGCCGACTTACCACTAAGAGAATTGCTATTTCTTCCACCAGGGCACAGGAAATGGTTGGAGATTTGAAACATGCTGCCTTTTGTTACCAGTCAGACATAAACTATCAGGATCATCCTAAAGTTCAGATAGGAAAAATGGATGTGGTCTGCATAAACTGCAGTACCCTGAAATGGAAAGATGAACCGCCAGGTTTATGCTGTGCAAATGGCAAGATAATACTTCCAACTCTCCTGTCACCACCAGATCCCCTAAAGTCTCAGATGACAGGTACCAGTACAATATCAAAGAATTTCTTGGACAACATTAGGAAGTACAACTCCTGCTTCCAAATGACATCATTTGGTGCAACAAAAGAATGTTTATCAAAAGGCTCTCGAATAAGGAGTAGAAGATTACTTCACATTACTTGGCCAATTTAGTTAAATCTGTGTGGAATATCTGTGGTGTTGAAATATATGTTGTGAAATTCTTTTATTAGCTTAGTTTTTGCCTTTTAATAATCACATTTCTATCTATTTGTTTTGTGGTTTTTGTGTGCAGAATAAATTTTTGTTAATACATTCCATTTTGTTAACAGCAGTTATTAACCCAGGCGAAGCCGGGTAGTACAGCTAGTATTTTTTTTATATATATATATATATATATATATATATATATATATATATATATATATATATATATATATATATATATATATATACAGTCATGGTCAAAAGTTTTGAGAATGACACCACAATTATTTTTTCACATGATCTGTTGCCCTCTGGTTTTTAATTGTGTAATTGTGTTTGTCTGATGTTTACATCACATACAGAAATATAATTGCAATCATATTATGAGTTCCAAAAGGTTATATTGACAGTTAGAATGAGTTAATGCAGCAAGTCAATATTTGCAGTGTTGACCCTTCTTCTTCAGGACCTCTGCAATTGTCCCTGGCATGCTCTCAATCAACTTCTGAACCAAATCCTGACTGATAGCTGTCCATTCTTGCATAAGCAATGCTTGCATTTGCCAGAATTTGTTGGTTTTTGTTTGTCCACCCGTCTCTTGATGATTGCCCACAAGTTCTCAATGAGATTAAGATCTTGGGAGTTTCCAGGCCATGGACCCAAAATACCTATGTTTTGTTCCATGAGCCATTTAGTGATCACCTTTGCTTTATGGCAAGGTGCTCCATCATGCTGGAAAAGGCATTGTTGGGCGCCAAACTGCTCTTGGACAGTTGGGAGAAGTTGCTCTTGGAGGACATTCTGGTACCATTCTTTATTCATGGCTGTGTTTTTAGGCAAGACTGTGAGTGAGCCGATTCCCTTGGCTGAGAAGCAACCCCACACATGAATCGTTTCAGGATGCTTAACAGTTGGCATGAGACAAGACTGGTGGTAGCGCTCACCTCTTCTTCTCCTAATAAGCTGTTTTCCAGATGTCCCAAACAATCGAAAAGGGGATTTATCTGAGAAAATGACTTTACCCCAGTCCTCAGCAGTCCACTCCCTGTACCTTTTGCAGAATATCAGTCGGTCCCTGATGTTTTTTCTGGAGAGAAGTGGCTTCTTTGCTGCCCTCCTTGAAACCAGGCCTTGCTCAAAGAGTCTCCGCCTCACAGTGCGTGCAGAAGTACTCACACCAGCCTGCTGCCATTGCTGAGCTAGCTCGGCACTGCTGGTAGTCCGATCCCACAGCTAAACAGTTTTAAGATACGGTCCTGGCATTTGCTGGTCCTTCTTGGGTGCCCTGGAGCCTTTTTGGCAACAATGGAAGCTCTCTCCTTGAAGTTCTTGATGATGTGATAGATTGTTGACTGAGGTGCAATCTTTGTAGCTGCGATACTCTTCCCTGTTATTCCATTTTTGTGCAGAGCAATGATGGCTGCACGTGTTTCTTTAGAGATAACCATGGTTAACTGAAGAGAAACAATGATACCAAGCACCAGCCTCCTTTTAAAGTGTCCAGTGGTGTAATTCTTACTTAATCATGACTGATTGATTGCCAGCCCTGTCCTCATCAACACCCACACCTGTGTTAATGGAACAATCACTAAAACAATGTTAGCTGCTCCTTTTAAGGCAGGAATGCAATGCTGTTGAAATGTGTTTTGGGGGTTAAAGTTCATTTTCTTAGCCAATATTAACTTTGCAAGTAATTGCTGTTAAGCTGATCACTCTTTATGACATTCTGGAGTATATGCAAATTGCCATTTGAAAAACTTAAGCAGTAGACTTTTGGCCATGACTGTATATATATGCATATATAGAATTTGTCTTTTGATGTTTCTTACAAAAATAAAAAAAGTGTATTCAGTTAATATATAGATATGCATATGTTTCTACACCACTAACACAAAAAAAGGACACATTTTTTTCACAGCATATAATTGATTTCATTCATCTTTATTTCTATAGACACATATCAAACTTTATTTACCTGCACATATACAATGTTTCTGCATTGAGATGTTGATGTCTCTTAACATATAAATATATCCACCACTTTGGGGTTCTGGCCCCCTCAAATATATATATATATATATATATATATATATATATACTAGAAGGTGGCCCGATTCTAACGCATCGGGTATTCTAGAATTTATTGTGTAGTTAATGTATGATTTTTGTTATATATATAGATGTTGTTGTGTGTAGTTGCCAAGTGTTTGTGTAGGGGGCTGTAAATGTTCTGGGTGTTGTTTGAGTGTGGGGGTGTGTGAGAGCGCTGTTGTTTGTGTGTTGCGTTGTTTCTGGAGCGCTGTGTGTCTGCAGCATTGTGTGTGTGGTGCTGTGTGTGTTGCGCGGTTTGTGTGAGTGTGTGTGTGTGTTTTGGGGGGAGGTATGTTTTGTGCAGTGCGTGTGTGTGTTGCAGGAGTAGTCCTGAGGAGAGAGGAGTATAATAGGAGGAGTAGTCCTGGGGAGAGAGGAGTATAATAGGAGGAATAGTCCGGGGGGAGGAGTCTAATAGGAGGAGTAGTCCTGGAGAGAGAGGAGTATAATAGTAAGAGTAGTCCTACAGAAAGTGGAGTATAATAGGAGGAGTAATCCTGGGGGGAGACAAGGATAATAGGGGGAGACCAGGATAATGGGAGGAGTAGTCCTGGGGAGAAAGGAGTATAATAAAAGGAGTAGTCCTAGGGAGAGAGTAGGATAATAGGAGGAGTAATCCTGGGAGAAGAGGAGGATAATAGGAGGAGTAGTCCTGGGGGGGAGGAGTATAATAGGAGGAGTAGTCCTGGGGAGGGAGGAGTATAATAGGAGGAGTAGTCATGGGGGGAGAGGAGTATAATAGGAGGAGTAGTCCTGGGGGAAGAGGAGTATAATAGGAGCAGTAATCCTGGAGAGAGAGGAGTATAAAAGGAGGAGTAGTCCTGGGGGAAGAGGAGTATAATAGGATGAGTAGTCCTGGGGAGAGAGTAGGATAATAGGAGGAGTAATCCTGTGGAGAGAGGAGTATAATAGGAGTAGTAGTTCTGGGGGGAGAGGAGTATAATAGGAGGAGTAGTCCTGGGGGGAGAGGAGTATAATAGGAGGAGTAGTCCTGGGGGGAGAGGAGTATAATAAAATGAGTAGTCCTGGGGAGAGAGTAGGATAATAGGAGGAGTAATCCTGGGGGGAGAGGAGGATAATAGGAGGAGTAGTCCTGGGGGGAGAGGAGGATAATAGGAGGAGTAGTCCTGGGGGGAGAAGAGGATAATAGGAGGAGTAGTCCTGGGGGAGAGGACTATAATAGTAGGAGTAGTCCTGGGGGGAGAGGAGTATAATAGGAGGAGGAGTCCTGGGGGGAGAGTAGGATAATAGGAGAAGTAATCATGGAAGGAGAGGAGGATAATAGGAGGAGGAGTCCTGGGGGATAGGAGTATAATAGTAGTAGTAGTCCTGGGGGGAGAGGAGTATAATAGGAGGAGGAATCCTGAGGGGAGAGGAGTATAATAGAAGTACTAGTCCTGGGGAGAGAGGAGTATAATAGGAGTAGTAGTCCTGGGGGGAGAGGAGTATAATAGGAGTAGTAGTCCTGGGGATAGAGAAGTATAATAGGAGGAGTAGTCCTGGGGGAGAGGAGTATAATAGGAGGAATGAGAGAGGAGTATAATAGGAGTAGTAGTCCTGGTGAGAGAGGAGTATAATAGGAGGAGTAGTCCTGGGGAGAGAGAAGGATAATAATAGGAGTAGTCCTGGAGGGAGAGGAGGATAATAGGAGGAGTAATCCTGGGAGGAGAGGAGGATAATAGGAGGAGTAGTCCTGGGGGGAGATGAATATAATAGGAGGAGTAGTCCTGGAGGTGAGGAGTATAATAGGAGGAATAGTCCTGGGGGAGAGGAGAATAATAAGAGGAGTAGTCCTGGGGGAGAGCAGGATAATAGGAGGAGTAGTCCTGGGGGAGAGGAGTATAATAGTAGGAGTAGTCCTGGGGGAAAGGAGTATAATAGGAGGAGTAGTCCTGGGGGAAAGGAGTATAATAGGAGGAGTAGTCCTGGGGGGAGAGAAGTATAATAGAAGGAGTAGTCCTGGGGGAGAGGAGTATAATAGGAGGAGTAGTCCTGGGGAGAGAGGAGGATAATAGGAAGAGTAGTCCTGGGGGAAAGGAGTATAAAAGAAGGAGTAGTCCTGGGGGGAGAGGAGTCTAATAGGAGGAGTAGTCCTGGAGGAAAGGAGTATAATAGGAGGAGTAGTCCTGGAAGGAGAGATGTCTAATAGTAGGAGTAGTCCTGGGGCAGAGGAGTATAATAGGAGGAGTAGTCCTGGGGGGAGAGGAGTATAATAGGAGGAGGAGTCCTGGGGAAAGGCGTATAATAGGAGGAGTAGTCCTGGGTGGAGAGGAGTATAATAGGATGAGTAGTCCTGGGGGAAAGGAGTCTAATAGGAGGAGTAGTCCTGGGGGAAAGGCGTATAATAGGAGTAGTAGTCCTGGGGGGAGAGCAGGATAATAGGAGGAGTATTCCTGGGGGAGAGGAGTATAATAGTAGGAGTAGTCCTGGGGGAAAGGAGTATAATAGGAGGAGTAGTCCTGGGGGAAAGGAGTATAATAGGAGGAGTAGTCCTGGGGGAGAGAAGTATAATAGAAGGAGAAGTCCTGGGGGAGAGGAGTATAATAGCAGGAGTAATCCTGGGGGGAGACAAGGATCATAGGGGGAGAGCAGAATAATGGGAGGAGTAGTCCTGGGGAGAAAGGAGTATAATAAAAGGAGTAGTCCTAGGGAGAGAGTAGGATAATAGGAGGAGTAATCCTGGGAGAAGAGGGGGATAATAGGAAGAGTAGTCCTGGGGGGAGAGGAGTCTAATAGGAGGAGTAGTCCTGGAGGAAAGGAGTATAATAGGAGGAGTAGTCCTGGAAGGAGAGGTGTCTAATAGTAGGAGTAGTCCTGGGGGGAGCAGTATAATAGGAGGAGTAGTCATGGGGGGAGAGGAGTATAATAGGAGGAGTAGTCCTGGGGGGAGAGGAGTATAATAGGAGCAGTAGTCCTGGGGAGAGAGGAGTATAATAGGAGTAGTAGTCCTGGGGGGGAGAGGAGTATAATAGGAGTAGTAGTCCTGGGGAGAGAGATGTATAATAGGAGGAGTAGTCCTGGGGGGGAGGAGTATAATAGGAGGAGTAGTCCTGGGGAGGGAGGAGTATAATAGGAGGAGTAGTCATGGGGGGAGAGGAGTATAATAGGAGGAGTAGTCCTGGGGGAAGAGGAGTATAATAGGAGCAGTAATCCTGGAGAGAGAGGAGTATAAAAGGAGGAGTAGTCCTGGGGGAAGAGGAGTATAATAGGATGAGTAGTCCTGGGGAGAGAGTAGGATAATAGGAGGAGTAATCCTGTGGAGAGAGGAGTATAATAGGAGTAGTAGTTCTGGGGGGAGAGGAGTATAATAGGAGGAGTAGTCCTGGGGGGAGAGGAGTATAATAGGAGGAGTAGTCCTGGGGGGAGAGGAGTATAATAAAATGAGTAGTCCTGGGGAGAGAGTAGGATAATAGGAGGAGTAATCCTGGGGGGAGAGGAGGATAATAGGAGGAGTAGTCCTGGGGGGAGAGGAGGATAATAGGAGGAGTAGTCCTGGGGGGAGAAGAGGATAATAGGAGGAGTAGTCCTGGGGGAGAGGACTATAATAGTAGGAGTAGTCCTGGGGGGAGAGGAGTATAATAGGAGGAGGAGTCCTGGGGGGAGAGTAGGATAATAGGAGAAGTAATCATGGAAGGAGAGGAGGATAATAGGAGGAGGAGTCCTGGGGGATAGGAGTATAATAGTAGTAGTAGTCCTGGGGGGAGAGGAGTATAATAGGAGGAGGAATCCTGAGGGGAGAGGAGTATAATAGAAGTACTAGTCCTGGGGAGAGAGGAGTATAATAGGAGTAGTAGTCCTGGGGGGAGAGGAGTATAATAGGAGTAGTAGTCCTGGGGATAGAGAAGTATAATAGGAGGAGTAGTCCTGGGGGAGAGGAGTATAATAGGAGGAATGAGAGAGGAGTATGATAGGAGTAGTAGTCCTGGTGAGAGAGGAGTATAATAGGAGGAGTAGTCCTGGGGAGAGAGAAGGATAATAATAGGAGTAGTCCTGGAGGGAGAGGAGGATAATAGGAGGAGTAATCCTGGGAGGAGAGGAGGATAATAGGAGGAGTAGTCCTGGGGGGAGATGAATATAATAGGAGGAGTAGTCCTGGAGGTGAGGAGTATAATAGGAGGAATAGTCCTGGGGGAGAGGAGAATAATAAGAGGAGTAGTCCTGGGGGAGAGCAGGATAATAGGAGGAGTAGTCCTGGGGGAGAGGAGTATAATAGTAGGAGTAGTCCTGGGGGAAAGGAGTATAATAGGAGGAGTAGTCCTGGGGGAAAGGAGTATAATAGGAGGAGTAGTCCTGGGGGGAGAGAAGTATAATAGAAGGAGTAGTCCTGGGGGAGAGGAGTATAATAGGAGGAGTAGTCCTGGGGAGAGAGGAGGATAATAGGAAGAGTAGTCCTGGGGGAAAGGAGTATAAAAGAAGGAGTAGTCCTGGGGGGAGAGGAGTCTAATAGGAGGAGTAGTCCTGGAGGAAAGGAGTATAATAGGAGGAGTAGTCCTGGAAGGAGAGATGTCTAATAGTAGGAGTAGTCCTGGGGCAGAGGAGTATAATAGGAGGAGTAGTCCTGGGGGGAGAGGAGTATAATAGGAGGAGGAGTCCTGGGGAAAGGCGTATAATAGGAGGAGTAGTCCTGGGTGGAGAGGAGTATAATAGGATGAGTAGTCCTGGGGGAAAGGAGTCTAATAGGAGGAGTAGTCCTGGGGGAAAGGCGTATAATAGGAGTAGTAGTCCTGGGGGGAGAGCAGGATAATAGGAGGAGTATTCCTGGGGGAGAGGAGTATAATAGTAGGAGTAGTCCTGGGGGAAAGGAGTATAATAGGAGGAGTAGTCCTGGGGGAAAGGAGTATAATAGGAGGAGTAGTCCTGGGGGAGAGAAGTATAATAGAAGGAGAAGTCCTGGGGGAGAGGAGTATAATAGCAGGAGTAATCCTGGGGGGAGACAAGGATCATAGGGGGAGAGCAGAATAATGGGAGGAGTAGTCCTGGGGAGAAAGGAGTATAATAAAAGGAGTAGTCCTAGGGAGAGAGTAGGATAATAGGAGGAGTAATCCTGGGAGAAGAGGGGGATAATAGGAAGAGTAGTCCTGGGGGGAGAGGAGTCTAATAGGAGGAGTAGTCCTGGAGGAAAGGAGTATAATAGGAGGAGTAGTCCTGGAAGGAGAGGTGTCTAATAGTAGGAGTAGTCCTGGGGGGAGCAGTATAATAGGAGGAGTAGTCATGGGGGGAGAGGAGTATAATAGGAGGAGTAGTCCTGGGGGGAGAGGAGTATAATAGGAGCAGTAGTCCTGGGGAGAGAGGAGTATAATAGGAGTAGTAGTCCTGGGGGGGAGAGGAGTATAATAGGAGTAGTAGTCCTGGGGAGAGAGATGTATAATAGGAGGAGTAGTCCTGGGGGAGAGGAGTATAATAGGAGGAATGAGAGAGGAGTATAATAGGAGTAGTAGTCCTGGTGAGAGAGGAGTATAATAGGAGGAGTAGTCCTGGGGAGAGAGAAGGATAATAATAAGAGTAGTCCTGGAGGGAGAGGAGGATAATAGGAGGAGTAGTCCTGAAGGGAGAGGAGGATAATAGGAGGAGTAGTCCTGGGGGGAGATGAGTATAATAGGAGGAGTAGTCCTGGAGGTGAGGAGTATAATAGGAGGAATAGTCCTGGGGGGAGAGGAGAATAATAGGAGGAGTAGTCCTGGGGGAGAGCAGGATAATAGGAGGAGTAGTCCTGGGGGAGAGGAGTATAATAGTAGGAGTAGTCCTGGGGGAAAGGAGTATAATAGGAGGAGTAGTCCTGGGGGGAGAGAAGTATAATAGAAGGAGTAGTCCTGGGGGAGAGGAGTATAATAGGAGGAGTAGTTCTGGGGAGAGAGGAGGATAATAGGAAGAGTAGTCCTGGGGGAAAGGAGTATAAAAGGAGGAGTAGTCCTGGGGGGAGAGGAGTCTAATAAGAGGAGTAGTCCTGGGGGAAAGGAGTATAATAGGAGGAGTAGTCCTGGAAGGAGAGGTGTCTAATAGTAGGAGTAGTCCTGGGGCAGAGGAGTATAATAGGAGGAGTAGTCCTGGGGGGAGAGGAGTATAATAGGAGGAGGAGTCCTGGGGAAAGGCGTATAATAGGAGGAGTAGTCCTGGGTGGAGAGGAGTATAATAGGATGAGTAGTCCTGGGGGAAAGGAGTCTAATAGGAGGAGTAGTCCTGGGGGAAAGGCGTATAATAGGAGTAGTAGTCCTGGGGGGAGAGCAGGATAATAGGAGGAGTATTCCTGGGGGAGAGGAGTATAATAGTAGGAGTAGTCCTGGGGGAAAGGAGTATAATAGGAGGAGTAGTCCTGGGGGAAAGGAGTATAATAGGAGGAGTAGTCCTGGGGGAGAGAAGTATAATAGAAGGAGAAGTCCTGGGGGAGAGGAGTATAATAGCAGGAGTAATCCTGGGGGGAGACAAGGATCATAGGGGGAGAGCAGAATAATGGGAGGAGTAGTCCTGGGGAGAAAGGAGTATAATAAAAGGAGTAGTCCTAGGGAGAGAGTAGGATAATAGGAGGAGTAATCCTGGGAGAAGAGGGGGATAATAGGAAGAGTAGTCCTGGGGGGAGAGGAGTCTAATAGGAGGAGTAGTCCTGGAGGAAAGGAGTATAATAGGAGGAGTAGTCCTGGAAGGAGAGGTGTCTAATAGTAGGAGTAGTCCTGGGGGGAGCAGTATAATAGGAGGAGTAGTCATGGGGGGAGAGGAGTATAATAGGAGGAGTAGTCCTGGGGGGAGAGGAGTATAATAGGAGCAGTAGTCCTGGGGAGAGAGGAGTATAATAGGAGTAGTAGTCCTGGGGGGGAGAGGAGTATAATAGGAGTAGTAGTCCTGGGGAGAGAGATGTATAATAGGAGGAGTAGTCCTGGGGGAGAGGAGTATAATAGGAGGAATGAGAGAGGAGTATAATAGGAGTAGTAGTCCTGGTGAGAGAGGAGTATAATAGGAGGAGTAGTCCTGGGGAGAGAGAAGGATAATAATAAGAGTAGTCCTGGAGGGAGAGGAGGATAATAGGAGGAGTAGTCCTGAAGGGAGAGGAGGATAATAGGAGGAGTAGTCCTGGGGGGAGATGAGTATAATAGGAGGAGTAGTCCTGGAGGTGAGGAGTATAATAGGAGGAATAGTCCTGGGGGGAGAGGAGAATAATAGGAGGAGTAGTCCTGGGGGAGAGCAGGATAATAGGAGGAGTAGTCCTGGGGGAGAGGAGTATAATAGTAGGAGTAGTCCTGGGGGAAAGGAGTATAATAGGAGGAGTAGTCCTGGGGGGAGAGAAGTATAATAGAAGGAGTAGTCCTGGGGGAGAGGAGTATAATAGGAGGAGTAGTTCTGGGGAGAGAGGAGGATAATAGGAAGAGTAGTCCTGGGGGAAAGGAGTATAAAAGGAGGAGTAGTCCTGGGGGGAGAGGAGTCTAATAAGAGGAGTAGTCCTGGGGGAAAGGAGTATAATAGGAGGAGTAGTCCTGGAAGGAGAGGTGTCTAATAGTAGGAGTAGTCCTGGGGCAGAGGAGTATAATAGGAGGAGTAGTCCTGGGGGGAGAGGAGTATAATAGGAGGAGTAGTCCTGGGGGGAGAGGAGTCTAATAGGAGGAGTAGTCCTGGGAGAAAGGAGTCTAATAGTAGGAGTAGTCCTGGGGGAGAGGAGTATAATAGGATGAGTAGTCCTGGGGGAAAGGAGTCTAATAGGAGGAGTAGTCCTGGGGGAAAGGCGTATAATAGGAGTAGTAGTCCTGGGGGGAGAGCAGGATAATAGGAGGAGTAGTCCTGGGGGAGAGGAGTATAATAGTAGGAGTAGTCCTGGGGGAAAGAAGTATAATAGGAGGAGTAGTCCTGGGGGAAAGGAGTATAGTAGGAGGAGTAGTCCTGGGGGGAGAGAAGTATAATAGAAGGAGTAGTCCTGGGGGAGAGGAGTATAATAGGAGGAGTAATCCTGGGGGGAGACAAGGATAATAGGGGGAGAGCAGGATAATGGGAGGAGTAGTCCTGGGGAGAAAGGAGTATAATAAAAGGAGTAGTCCTAGGGAGAGAGTAGGATAATAGGAGGAGTAATCCTGGGAGAAGAGGAGGATAATAGGAGGAGTAGTCCTGGGGGGGAGGAGTATAATAGGAGGAGTAGTCATGGGGGGAGAGGAGTATAATAGGAGGAGTAGTCCTGGGGGAGAGGAGTATAATAGGAGCAGTAGTCCTGGGGAGAGACGAGTATAAAAGGAGGAGTAGTCCTGGGGGAAGAGGAGTATAATAGGACGAGTAATCATGTGGAGAGAGGAGTATAATAGGAGTAGTAGTTCTGGGGGAGAGGAGTATAATAGGAGGAGTAGTCCTGGGGGGAGAGGAGTATAATAGGAGGAGTAGTCCTGGGGGAGAGGAGTATAATAAAATGAGTAGTCCTGGGGAGAGAGTAGGAAAATAGGAGGAGTAATCCTGGGGGGAGAGGAGGATAATAGGAGGAGTAGTCCTGGGGGGAGAGGAGGATAATAGGAGGAGTAGTCCTGGGGGGAGAAGAGGATAATAGGAGGAGTAGTCCTGGGGGAGAGGACTATAATAGTAGGAGTAGTCCTGGGGGGAGAGGAGTATAATAGGAGGAGGAGTCCTGGGGGGAGAGTAGGATAATAGGAGAAGTAATCATGGAAGGAGAGGAGGATAATAGGAGGAGGAGTCCTGGGGGGAGAGTAGGATAATAGGAGAAGTAATCATGGAAGGAGAGGAGTATAATAGTAGGAGTAGTCCTGGGGGGAGAGGAGTATAATAGGAGGAGAAGTCCTGGGGGGAGAGTAGGATAATAGGAGGAGTAATCCTGGGGAGAGAGGAGTATAATAGAAGTAGTAGTCCTGGGGAGAGAGGAGTATAATAGGGGTAGTAGTCCTGGGGGGAGAGGAGTAAAATAGGAGTAGTAGTCCTGGGGAGAGAGAAGTATAATAGGAGGAGTAGTCCTGGGGGGAGAGGAGTATAATAGGAGGAATGGGAGAGGAGTATAATAGGAGTAGTAGTCCTGGGGGGAGAGAAGTATAATAGAAGGAGTAGTCCTGGGGGAGAGGAGTATAATAGGAGGAGTAGTCCTGGGGAGAGAGGAGGATAATAGGAGGAGTAGTCCTGGGGGAAAGGAGTATAAAAGGAGTAGTAGTCCTGGGGGGAGAGGAGTCTAATAGGAGTAGTCCTGGGAGAAAGGAGTCTAATAGTAGGAGTAGTCCTGGGGGAGAGGAGTATAATAGGATGAGTAGTCCTAGAGGGAGAGGAGTATAATAGGAGGAGTAGTCCTGGGGAGAGAGGAGGATAATAGGAGGAGGAGTCCTGGGGGAGAGGAGTATAATAGGAGGAGTAGTCCTCGGGAGATAGGAGTATAATAGGAGGAGTAGTCCTGAGGGGAGAGGAGTATAATAGAAGTAGTAGTCCTGGGGAGAGAGGAGTATAATAGGGGTAGTAGTCCTGGGGGGAGAGGAGTAAAATAGGAGTAGTAGTCCTGGGGAGAGAGAAGTATAATAGGAGGAGTAGTCCTGGGGGGAGAGGAGTATAATAGGAGGAATGGGAGAGGAGTATAATAGGAGTAGTAGTCCTGGGGGGAGAGAAGTATAATAGAAGGAGTAGTCCTGGGGGAGAGGAGTATAATAGGAGGAGTAGTCCTGGGGAGAGAGGAGGATAATAGGAGGAGTAGTCCTGGGGGAAAGGAGTATAAAAGGAGTAGTAGTCCTGGGGGGAGAGGAGTCTAATAGGAGTAGTCCTGGGAGAAAGGAGTCTAATAGTAGGAGTAGTCCTGGGGGAGAGGAGTATAATAGGATGAGTAGTCCTAGAGGGAGAGGAGTATAATAGGAGGAGTAGTCCTGGGGAGAGAGGAGGATAATAGGAGGAGGAGTCCTGGGGGAGAGGAGTATAATAGGAGGAGTAGTCCTCGGGAGATAGGAGTATAATAGGAGGAGTTGTCCTGGGGGGAGAAGAGGATAATAGGAGGAGTAGTCCTGGGGGAAAGGAGTATAATAAGTGGAGTAGTCCTGATGGAGGTGTCTAATAGGAGGAGTAGTCCTGTGGGAAGGTGCATAGGTGCCCAATGTGTGGGGGGGCGTGGCCGAGCGGGTAGTGTGGGGGGGGGGGCGTGGCAGAGTGGGCAGAGTGTGGGTGGGCGTGGCCGAGTGGGCAGAGTGGGTGTCTATTAGGTGGAGTAGTCCTGGGGGGAGGTGTATAGGTGTTCAACGTGTGTGGGGGGCGTGGTCGAGTGGCCAATGTGTGTGGGAGGCGTGGCCGAGCAGGCAGAGTGTGTGGGGGGCGAGGCCAAGCGGGCAGAGTTTGTGGGGGGCGTGGCCAAGCAGGCAGAGTGTGGGGGCGTGGCCGAGTGGGCAGAGTGTGGGGGGGTGACCGAGCGGGCAGAGTGTGTGGAGGCGTGGCCGAGCGGGCAAAGTGTGTGGGGGCGTGGCCGAGCAGGCAGAATGTGTGGGGGACGTGGCCGAGCAGGCAGCGTGTGTGGGGGGCGTGGCTGAGTGGGCAGAGTGGGTGTTCATTAGAAAGAGTAGTCCTGGGGGGAGGTGTATAGGTGCCCAATGTGTGTGGGGGGCGTGGCCAAGCGGGCAGAGTGTGTGGGGGCATGGCTGAGCTGTCAGAGTGTGTAGGGGGCGTGACCGAGCGGGCAGAGTGTGTGAGGGCATGGCCGAGCGAGCAGAGTGTGGGGGGCATGGCGGAGCGTGCAAAGTGTGTGGGGGGCGTGGCCAAGCAGGCAACTATGCAAAGTGGTTTCCATAGTTACGCAATGTGTATCATGGTTACCAGCGTACGCCGGCTCCGGGACACGTGTGTCGGGAGTCGGGGTAAGCTAGTAAGCATGGTACACATCAGGTAAGTATTCAAAGCGACAGTGCTGGTTCACTTGTTGTTTGTTGGTCTTCTGCTGTGCAGCACGCATCGGCATGTTTGACAGCGGGAGACCAACGATCTGAATGGGCAGGGAGCCGGCATATGTTGGTAACCAAGGTACACAATCGGGTAATTAAGCAAAGTGGTTTCCATGGTTACCTGATGTGTAGCATGGTTACCAGCGTACGCCGGCAACCCCAGCAACGCTAGGTTATGTCTCGCCTGGGTTGCCGGTGTGGGCTCTCGGGGGTGCAGCACTCACCTGGGAGTCGGGGCTCCGTGTAGGTTTGGGGAATGAGTGTGGGGGGCGGGGCCAGGCCGAACGTTCAATGCGTGCGGGGGCGGAGCCTTGCCGAGCGGCCAATCCGTGCGAGGGGCAGGGCCAGGCCGACCAAGCGGTCAATCCGTGCGGGGGGGGGGGCCAGGCTGAGCCCAGCGGCCAATGCGACGGTTGTCACTGTAATGACTAATTTTGGAGCAAGACAGACAGACAGACAGAATAAGGCAATTATATATATATATATAGATATATATTTTTACACATTGTTTTCTTTTTTCTATTCTTTTTTTCCTTTTCATTTTTCAATTTTTTTAAGTTTTTTTTCAGATGTATTTATAAATATAATTTATATTTTGAACATCAGACAATCATTTATTATTTCACTGGGAAGTGCTGTGTCATGTAAGCAGATGTTATTTGCCTACCGATTTTTTTCAAACTGTCAGTGGGCAATCTTTGTTATCTATATATATAATTGCCTTATTCTGTCTGTCTGTCTGTCTGTCTGTCTTGCTCCAAAATTGTGTCCTTACGGTGACACAAAGCTGATTGGCCGCTGGGCTCGCCATGGCCCCGCCCCCCCGCACGGATTGGCCGCTCTCCCAGGCTCCGCCCACACACGGATTGGTCGGCCGCTCGCCCAGGCTCCGCCCCCATACGGATTGGCCTCTCGCCCCGGCACCCTGCACGCATTGGCAACTCGGCCACGCCCCGGCCCCCTCACGCAATGCACGCTCGCTCTGGCCCCGCCCCCCGCACGCATTCCCCGAACCGACACGGAGCCACGACTCCCAGGTGAGTACTGTACCCCCGGGAGCCCACATCAGCATACGCCGCCAACCCAGCTGACACATACCCTGGCATTGCTGGGGTTGCCGCCGTATGCTGGTGTGGGCTCCCGTGCGAGCGGGGGACGGGATACGCTGGTAACCATGGTAGCATAGTTACCAGCGCATCAAGGTCCTGCAGCGGCGTAACATACACACGCACACACATAACAACACACACACACATCAGATCACACTCACTCTCACACACACATCACATCGCATCCACACACTCACAACATCCTGGGATATCGCTTGCTTCTCGGCGGCGATACTGTGGAGTGACCTTCCAGGACCTGCCGGAGGATCACATGGCCAGAAGCATGTGGTATCTCTGGATGTTGTGAGTGTGAGCGCGTATGTGCGATATCGTCAGTGTGTGTGTGAGTGTATGCGATCGGATGTGTGTGAGTGTGTTCTGATGTGTGAGTGTGTGTGTGTGTGAGTGTATGCGATCGGATCTGTGAGTGTCGGCAGAGGAGCACGGCGTGCTGGGGGAGGCTGGGAGGAGAGAGGCTGATCCTGGGGAAGGCTGGGATTGGGAGGCTGATGCTGGGGGAGGCTGGGAGGAGAGAGGCTGATGCTGGGGTAGGCTGATGCTGGGGTAGGCTGATGCTGGGGGAGGCTGGGAGGGTGTAGGCTGATGCTGAGGGAGGCTGAGAGGAGAGAGGCTGATGCTGGGGGAGGCTGGGAGGAGAGAGGCTGATGCTGGGGGAGGCTGGGAGGGGGAGGCTGATGCTGGGGGAGGCTGTGAGGAGGGAGGCTGGGAGTAGAGAGGCTGATCCTGGGGAAGGCTTGAAGGGGGAGGCTGATGCTGGGGGAGGCTGGGAGGAGAGAGGCTGATGCTGGAGGAGGCTGGGAAGAGAGAGGCTGATGCTGGGGGAGGCTGGGAGGAGAGAGGCTGATGCTGGGGGAGGCTGGGAGGCGAGAGGCTGATGCTGGGGGAGGCTGGGAGGGGGAGGCTGATGCTGGGGGAGGTGGGAAGGGGGAGGCTGATGCTGGGAGAGGCTGGGAGGAGGGAGGCTGGGAGGGGGGAGGCTGAGAGAAGAGAGGCTGATGCTGTGGGAGGCTGAGGCTGGGAGGAGAGAGGCTGATGCTGGGGACAGAGAGGCTGATGCTGGGGACAGAGAGGCTGATGCTGGGAGGAGAGAGGCTGATGCTGGGAGGAGAGAGGCTGATGCTGGGAGGAGAGAGGCTGATGCTGGGGGCAGAAAGGCTGATGCTGGTGCAGCATGGGGGATGGAGCACGATGGGGGGTGCGCAGCATGGGGGATGGAGCATGATGGGGAGTGCGCAGCATGGGGGATGGAGCACGTTTAGGAGTGCGCAGCATGGCGGATGGAGCACGTTTGGGAGTGCGCAGCATGGCGGATGGACCACGTTTGGGAGTGCGCAGCATGGCGGATGGAGCACGTTTGGGAGTGCGCAGCATGGCGGATGGAGCACGTTTGGGAGTGCGCAGCATGGCGGATGGAGCACGTTTGGGAGTGCGCAGCATGGCGGATGGACCACGTTTGGGAGGGCGCAGCATGGCCGATGGAGCACGTTTGGGAGTGTGCAGCATGGCGGATGGAGCACGATGGGGGGTGCGCAGCATGGGGGATGGAGCACGATGGGAGGTGCACACCTCCCCCCAACACACACACACACACAACACTGGGAACCACAAACACTGCCCTACACAGACACCCACACACACAGACAACGCTGCACACACACAACACCCAACACACAAACACCGCGGCATACATAAATATACGCACATACCACGCAACACACACATTGCACAAAACATACCTCCCCCCAAAACACACCACACCCACACAAACCGCGCAACACACACACACACAATGCTACAGACACACAGCGCTCCACAAGCAACGCAACACATGCAACACACATACAACACCGCTCTCACCCCCCGCCACACCCAGACAACACCCAGAACATGTATAGCGCCCTACACAAACACTTGGTAACTACAGACAACAACATCTATATATATATATATATATATATATATATATATATATATATATATATATAACAAAAATCATACATTAACTACACAATACGTAAATTCTAGAATACCCGATGCGTAGAATGGGGCCACCTTCTAGTATACTATATGTATATAAGTGTATCATCTCTCTCTGTTTTATGCATTGTTGATATTCTGGTCCTGAGGAAGAGGTTGCATAACTCGAAACACATAGACCTATGGAATAAAAGATTTATGAATAAATCAACAAATCTATATCTTTTCTGGCGAATGCACGGCGTTAACCCCTTCTCTCTCCTTCTTTGAAGACATATCCACGTGGGGCTGTGGCATTCACCATCATCTCATGCTATCTGTGGTTGTTGTGACTTTCACAACCACATCAGGTGAGTGTATACTGGTACACATTACCCCTCTGTTTATCTAGTAAGACCCTATCGGTGCCTCTCTTTTCTAGTATTATCACTGATATCTCCAGGATCAGCTGAGTAATGTGTTTTGGTCCTCCCAACTCTCCGACTACAAATGATGTTGAGGAGTCATTCTGTTTAATTTCAATGGCCTATTCTTTGCTTCTGCAAGGTGATAACATGTTGAGTTGCTGGCAGTGGCTTTCTCATATAGAACAAAGGAGCTCTCAGCAAAACATTCTTGCATTTTTTGCCGCATTTTTGCGCGTTTTTTGAGTTTGTTTTTGTTCTAAAAATTGTATGAATCTCCTTTCCCAGCAAAGTCTATGAGATTTCATTTTTGCTGTCCGCACATTGCAGGTTTTTTTAGCTGCATTTTTGTGGTGACCACAAATATGCAGCATGTCAATTCTTTTTGCATTTTGTCCCTGAATTTTGGGAGGACTGGTATTTGGGCAGATACTGCTCCCCATATAAAGTCTATGGGGACCAGAATCGGGCGCAAAGAGATAGGAGCAAGCGCTTCATACTCACCGATCACCAGTCGGCTGCCACACTGCTGCCACGGCAGCTCTTTCATCTTCCAGAGCCAACCGCTCATTAGGCTCATAACATATTCACTCCTTCCCTGCTCATCGGTGACTGTGATTGGTTGCAGGCAGACCCACCCCCACGATGAGTGACAGCTTTCTGACTACAGCCAATCACAGACACCAGTGGGCAGTTCTATATCGTACAGTAAAATAAATAAATAATTTAAAAAATTACATGTGGTCCCCACAATTTTGATTACCAGCCAAGATTGAGTCTCACAGCTGGGGGTTGGTATTCTCAGGCAGGGGAGACCCACGTTATTGGGAGGTCTCCAAGCCTAAAATTATCAGCCAGCAGCCGCCCAGGATTGCCGCATCCATTATATGCGACAGTCCCAGAACTTTTCACGACTCATCCCGATTGCCCTGATGCAGTGGCAAGCAGGGTAATAAGGAGTTAATGGCAGCAGCCCAAAGCTGTCACTAAGTCCTAGCTTAGTTCATGATTAATGTTCTTTTGCCTGATGTCCTGATGAAGGGAGATGAGTACTCCAGAAACGCGTAGATCTGTGCATGAAATAAAAATACATTAATCTTTAATAATTCTGGAGTGGTGAATAGCGCAGCATCACAACCCGTCTCCTTCCTAACCTTGAACTATTATACCCGGGGCTGCAGCTGTTTCACCATTAGAAACATACGTTTATAGGGGTTGTGACTGGCACAACTGCTAGAGGTGAGTTTTCTACCTTTTACTTGATTTCAAGTTTTTTGGATAAGACACTATTGCCCTTTTCCTTCACAGTCCTCACTGTAATATGTCCTAGCTTAGTGATGGCAGGCGTCTATGAAACACCCCCTCATCACTAAGCTGTAAGTGAAAGTAAATAAACACAATCACCCAAAAAATTATTTATTTCAAATAAAACACAAAAAGCCCCCTCTTTCACCACTTTATTAACCTCTAAAACACTCCTCCAGGTCCGACGTAATCCACACGAGGTCCCATGACTCATCCAGCTCTGCTACATCTGACAATCACAGAGAGTGGCTATAGAGCATGACCGCTCTCTGTGAGGGTCATACCGCAAGTGAATTGAGCCAGATCAGTGGTGACTTCAGCTGTCACCGCACATCACCTGACTGAAGTCACCACTGATCTCGCGCTCACTTCAGTCGCAGCCGGATTTGAGGTAACAGGTGGAGGACTCCAGCTATCACCGCACATAACCTGGCTGGAGTCCTCCACTTGTGACCGCATATCAGGCCGCGGCTGAAGCGAGCCACGCGAGAACAGCGGTGACTTCAGTAAGGTGATGTGCAGTGTCAGCTGAAGTCCTCCACTTGTGACCGCATATCAGGCCGCGGCATAAGTGAGCCGCGAGATCAGCTGTGACTTCATTCAGGTGATGTGCAGTTGTGACGCCCCTGGACTATCAGGTCATCACAGGGTATTGCACAATCTGCCCTCCCGTGCAGTATCCACCTCCTTCTTGGTTATGGGTCCCCAACTATATGGTGTTGCCTACATCAGCTAATCAAATCCTAGGTACACTCTGCACCACACCCACCAAACACACCAGTGGATGGCCTGAGTGGAATAGGGTTGCCCACTTGGGAGGTTGGAGAGGGGAGGTCAGGAGTGTCAGGAAAGGGAGTTGTGTGTTGGAAGTGAAGGAGAGAGGAGGTCAAGAGCAAGGCTCCTAGGAAGCAACTAGGTGGCAAACAGTGGTCTGGGCCTAGAGGAGCTGGACCCCCAGTCACAGGGGATTGTCGCAAGGGCCACGGAACTGTCGAGGAGGACAGCCGGCGGCCTTGCACCATCACTGGGCTGGGACCAAGGCACGACGGGGTATGTGGATCCCAGGTCAGGGAGTAGCTTCAGGCAACATGACAATTTACCCGACGAGAACGGAGCCTTTATGATCTGTTACCACCCGCTCCAAAATCGGGGTACTAGCGCAACGAGGGATATAGGACTTTCCACTAAAAACGATCCAGAAAATCCAAAGCGTGAACCCTGAGCGCAAGCTCCCACACTTAGCCATAGTGGGGAGCAGGACCCGCAAAGGTCCATACTACCGGGACCAACAGAGAAGTAAACTTAGTGCCGGGTCACAGCACCAGGCAGCACCATTGGGGATGGGACCCAAACTAAGCTCCCCTCAGTGGCAAAAGTATCCAGAACTTTGGTTTATCTAGTTGTCGGTGTCAGCTTAATGGACTGAGTGAGTGCGCAAGTGACCTCTTTGCACCCAATGGCACTCCCTGAACCATCATCGAGCCCAGGGGTATCGCCCTACCTGTGAAAGGTCACAACACCTGGCTGCCCCATTCCATCATCCCCGGGTACTCCCAACTGCAGCGGTGGTACTCCTAGCTACCACATACCACGGGTGGCATCACAAACTATATAATTCTCCCCGTAAATAACCCCTTCATTTGAGTGGCCGCATGACCCCCGGGTCCGGAGACCCTCGAGCCACCGCGGATCCGGATCCGAGCAGCCCAGCTGCTGGCATGGGGGCAGCAAACAGTGACAGTGACTTATGACCACATATCAGGCCGCGGCTGAAGGGAGCCGCGAGATCATCTGTGACTTCAGTCAGGTGATGTGAGGTGACAGGCTGCATCGCTGTGGTAAAAAAAACACCGCTTGCGCACATAGCAAGCTCTGCTAGCTGATGGAAAAACAATTGTTCAACACACAACTATCAAATGTATATATAGGTCCATTAGACTGTAATCTACTAAAAATCTCTGTTTAATTCTCTGTCACTCCTGAAAAACCTTTAAGCATGCCATGGAAATCAGTGAGGGTCCAAATAATGACACGTTCTTCGATTAGCTTTTTGAAGTCTGCAGTGCTCTTTTACAGAAGCTTGCAGGCTGGTTTGTGCTTGCCTTTGATTTTCTTTTCCTAGTACCATGTAAAACAGTGCAACATTGTTCCATTGAAGTGAATAGGATTCATGAAAATGCTGTTGTACTCCTCCAACAGCTGATTGAAGGGAAATACGGGTAGTAAAAGCATTACCAATCCAACATTGATGGCTTGCCAAAGGAATAAAGCGGGCTTTACACGCTACGACATCGCTAATGCGGAGTCGTTGGGGTCACGGAATTCGTGACGCACATCCGGCCGCATTAGCGATGCCGTTGCGTGTGACATCGATTAGCGATTTTGCATCGTTGCAAAACAGTGAAAAATCGCTAATCGGCGACACGGGGGTCCATTCCCAATTATCGTTACTTCAGCAGTAACGAGGTTGTTCCTCGTTCCTGCGGCAGCACACATCGCTGCGTGTGACGCCGCAGGAGCGAGGAAGCTCTCCCTACCTGCCTCCCGGCCGCTATGCGGAAGGAAGGAGGTGGGCGGGATGTTACGTCCCGCTCATCTCCGCCCCTCCGCTGCGATTGGGCGGCGGTTCAGTGACGTCGCTGTGACGCCGCACGGACCGCCCCCTTAGAAAGGAGGCGGTTCGCCCGTCACAGCGACGTCGCCGGACAGGTAAGTATGTGTGACGGCTCTGGGCGATGTTGTGCGGCACGGGCAGCGATATGCCCGTGTCGCGCAACAGATGGGGGCGGGTACCCACACTAGCGATATCGGGACCGATATCGCAGTGTGTAAAGTAGCCTTAAGCCTAGATAACCACTTTAAATTTATTGTCATTTTAATCCTTGTTTACATACAAAAATGTAATTTATTGCTAAACTAAACTTAAAGGGGTTTTACAAGAATACAAATTTTAACTGATAAGATTAGCAGAAGGTAAAAACATAAGCTTTACTCTCCCAGCACTGCTCCAGTGCCAGGTCTCTGTCGCTATCGCCGGTCTTATTTCAAAGGCTGCTGTTGTGACATCATGACTTCAGCACAGTACCTCTACTTTAAATCACTGTGCAACATTTATCAGTCAAAAATCTACTGTTGAAAAACTCTTTGAAAGGGTACTTATCATTTCAATTTATATTTTATATGTTTTACATACTTAAATCTGCTGTCAATCATTGTGGGATGCAAGTCCTGAGACCCCCAACCAATTATGCAAAAAATCACTCTGATGCACTCACTTCTTCAAGCAGCAGCCATTAGCTCTTTTATGGGCACATGCACAGAGTGGTTTATGGGCTCAATAGAAAGTTTATGAGCACATACTGTGGAATGCAAAAGTTTGGACACCCCTGATCAAAATTACTGTTATTGTGGACAGTTAAGTAAGTTGAAAATTAAATGATCTCTAAAAGGTATAAAGTTCACGGCTTTATAAAATCCTGCCCTCCTCTAACCTCGTGCCAAAAAACAGTGGCCATAGGGTTCATCTAAGCAGCTGCCTAGTACTCTAAAAATGAAAATGGTGGAGGCCCACAAAGTAGGGAAAGGCTATAAGAAGATACAAAAGCGTTTTTTAAGTTGCCCTTTCCGCAGTTCAAAATCTAATTAAGAAATAGAAGTTAACAGGAATCATGAAGGTCTGGAAGACAATGCAAAATTTCTGTGAGAGCTGATAATAGGAATGCTAGAGAGGCAAATCAAAACCACTGCTTGACTGCAAAAGACCATCAGGATAATTTAGCAGACTCTAGAGTTGTGGTACTTTGTTCTACTGGTCAGAGACACCTGCACAAAAGTGGCCTTCATGAAAGAGTTATCAGAAGAAAACCTTTCCTGTGTCCTCACCAGAAATTTCAGGGACAAAAGAATACAAAAGAACATCTAAACAAGCCTGATGCATTTTGGAAACAAGTATTGTGGACTGATTAGGTTAAAATTGAACTCTTAAAGGTATGCATGGAGAAAAAAAAGAGTACAGAATTTCAGGAAAAGAATATCTCGACAACCATTAAGCATGGAGTGAATCAATCATGCTTTGGGAATGTATTGCAGTCAATGGCACGGGAAACATTTCACGGGTAGAGGGAAGAATGGATTTAATGAAAGTTCAACAAATTCTTGATGCAAACATAACACCAGCTGTAAAAAGGCTGAAGTTGAAAAGAGGATGGCTTCTACAAATGGAAAATGATCCTAAATACCAATGTCAAAATCCACAATAGACTACCTCAGAAAACGCTAGCTGAAGATTTTACCATCTCCCTTAGAGTACCCTTATCTGAATATCATTGAAAATATGTGGCTAGACCTCAAAAGAGCAGTGCATGCAAGACAACACAGGAATCTCACAGAACTGCAAGACGTTTCCAAGTAAAAATTGATGAAAATCCCTCAAACAAGAATTGAAAGACTCTTGGCTGGCTACAAAAAGCATTTACAAGCTGTGATACATGCTAAAGGAGGTGATACTAGGAACTAACCATTCAGGATGTCCATATGTGCCACCCCCGTGTCAGCAGTCGGGCTGCTCAGATCCAGATCCGCGGTGGCTCGAGGGGCGTCCAGAGCCGGGGGGTTGGTCGGCCACTCAAATGAAGGTAGGTACTTACAGGGGATTGTATTTAGAGTTTGTGACACAACCCATGGTGTGTGGTAATGCGGAGTACTACCGCTGCAGTTGGGAGTACCCGTGGTGATGAAGTGCAAAAGCCAGGTGTTAGAACCCTCCACGGGTAGGGGGGATACCCCGGGACTCGGTGATGGTGCTCAGGGAGTGCCGTGGGGAGTGAAGGGGGTCACTTGCGTACTCACTCAGTCCAAAAGGCTGACACCGACAACTGGATAAACCAAAGTTCTGGACACCGCTGCCGCTGAGGGGAGCTAGTTTGGGTCCCGTCCCCACTGGTGTTGCCTGGTGATCTGTGACCTTACTCTTGGAACTTAGTTCTCTCTTCTTTTGGTCCCGGTAGCATAAAACTAGTCAGGTCCCACTCCCCAGTGTGGCTAACTGTGGGAGCTTGCTCTCAGGGTTCACACTTGGGATTTTCTGGACCGTTTTTGTGGAAAGTCCTATCCCCCTCGTTGTGCTAGCACCATGATTTTGGAGCAGGTGGGGAGCGAATCTTGAAGGCTCAGTTCTCGTTGGGTAAATTGTCAGGTTGCCTGAAGCTTCTCCCTGACCTAGGGTCCACATACCCCGTTGTGCCCTGGTCCCAGCCCGGTGATGTACAAGGCCGCCGGCTGTCCTCCTCGACAGTTCCGTGCTCCTTGTCACGATCCCCTGCAACCGGGGGTCCAGCTCCTACTAGGCCCAGACCACTGTCTGCCACCTAGTTGCTTCCAAGGAGCCCGGCTCCTGACCTCCTTTCTCCTTCACCTCCTACACTTCACTCCTCCAACCTTCACTCTCAAACTCCAAACTTCAACTCACTGACACTCCTGACCTCCCCTTAACCAACCCCCCAAGTGGGCGACCGTATTCCACTCAGGCTGACCACTGGTGTGTCTGGTGGGTGTGGTGCAGAGTGTACCTAGGACTTTAATTGACTTATGTTGGCAACACTATGCAGTTAGGGACCCAGAACCAAGGAGGAGGTAGATATTGCACAGAAGGACAGATTGCACAATACTCTGTGACGACCTGATAGTCCAGGGGCATCACACATACTCTTGTATCGGCCCATTTATCATTTTTCTTAATTTAAAAATGTAAAAGATAAAAATTTAAAAAAATGTTTCCTAAAATACAAAGGATATCTGTCATCTTTAATATATGTAATGTAATATAGGTAACAGACACAGGGAAACTGGAGCTGACAACTAGCTAGCAAGCTGGCAACTGACAAACACGTAGCGCAGGCACCTCCCTTAAGGTGAGCATGCCATAAGTACCTAATACCTCTTAGCTAAAGGATGAGAGGCACTTCTGAGTAATTGTGCACTGGCCCTTCAGGAGGGAAGGAGTGTGCATGCCCTAAGCACACTCCTGGGGGACCTGTGCTGTGTGCACAGGCTCAGGGAGGAGGCAGCAGGGGAGCAGGTGGATGGCCATGGAGAGGGAAGGAGGCGTGATATCCGGCCATAGCGGTGAATATTTTGCATTGCAGTTGGTTTTTCTGATAGGCACCACCAGCTTTATTTCTGCATCTTTGCTAGTGTCTAAGTCGCTATCACGTTCATTTGTGTTTACCTATGTTCTCTAGATACAGACTGTGCTGCTGGTTATTACTATAATTTCATATAATTTCTTTGTAACATTGTACCATAATTTGGCACCAAAACAATGACAATGATGAAATCTTACTTCTCCCGCAGTTCACAAACACATTGTAATCTGAATTTAATTGTTGAGATAATTACAGAGCAGCTAACATGTTTCATAAAATATATTATGAAGATGCCACAAACACCTAGAACTAGTTTCGTTCTTTAGTATGTAGACATGCCCAGCCTGCGCTGAATACGTTGCACTGTATGACAGAAAGCTAATTATATTTTACACCTGTTTTAATACATCAAATTGCAAAATTCTCTGTTAAGCTGGTAGTGATGTTATGCAGGTAAAGATGTCATTTGTAAAAAATTACTTAAAATTTGATCACCAATTATGTGACTTAATTTAACATTCTCATGCTAAAGATTCTAATGATTTTTAGAGAGTACATAACACACAAACCTCCTTTTTAGTTCTTTCTGGAGAAATTAGCCCAAAATCCCAGACAGACCAAAATCTTACTAAAATATTACAAAATCAAAATTTGAGATAAAAATCAAATATAACAACACTGTAGAAGTCAAAACACAAATTTTAAGATGTATCAATGAAAATTGATATTGAAGTGTAAGGAGGGATTAGGCTAAGGACACACGGGCATTTAGCATCCGATGCGAGAGCATTGGATGCGTTATGCTAATGACCCTCAGCTTCTGCTCGGCTGCGAGTGTAAGCAGAGTGTCATGACACTGTGCTGCGATCCTGTGATCGGAACACAGCTGCGGAGGAAAGGGAGGGACTAATGTCCCAATCTCCTCCATTATCAGCTGATGCGTATATCGTACTGCACTTCAGTGTAATGCGAGTGCAGTGCAATGTTTCTCTTGCACCCATAGACTTGTATGGGTGTGAGGGAAAATTAATTGGATTCCAACAGCAGCAGGCTGCAATTGTATTTTCAGTCCGATTAGAGCTGAGAAAAAAAATCGCTCATGAGAGCGACCCCATAGAGTAAAATTGATCCGAGTGGAATGCGATTTTTTAACGTATTCTACTCGCTCCGTTTTACTCGCCGTTTGTCCTAGACCTTATTCACAATCCAACTTCAACTGTTCTTGTTTAGCCACTTCGATGCCACAGTCAATTGTTTACAATTGCTTGATCAAAGAATTTACTAACTCATCAGGCCCCCCCACAATATGATTGCAATGTGCCAATGGTTTTTCTACTGCAGGTAGAAGCCATCTGAAGGCCCACATTGCTGCCGTGTTTGTACTACTATGAAACACAATCTGTGGCTAGGCTTCATAGGAAAGTGGAAAGTTGGCAATATACAGTAACACGGAAATATTTTAGTGCATTGCACTATGGGATCATAAAAGGATATAAAATGCTGTGTTTTAAAATATGTAATAAATATTTTTAAAAATATCAAATCCTCCCCTTTATCTTTTCTGAAAATTAAAAAAATTATAATTAGGAAACATTATTTTGAAAAGTTTTTGAATCACCACTACAACTTCATATACAAATAATAGTCATAGTCTTAGAATATAGTAACACAAGAGGATTTACAGATTGTATAATATTAGAATGGATTGTCAAATATTTGTCCAAACAGAAGAAAAAAGAAAATCCTTTAAAAGAAAAACTTTATTGTATTCTTATTAGAAATATCCTATTTAATTTAAAAATTGTGTAAAGTGCATAAGATACTTACCACCCAATCAGGATGAAGGTGATCCTATTAAAAGTGCATAGCGCTGTAAGGAGAGTAAAGGGAATTAATATTTGCAAGGAAAAATGTTGCACTAAATGGTATCATATCCATTCTCTCATCCTGGTTATAAATCTTTTCCCCAACTGGCCGTGGAGGTTGGCACCCTAAAACATGATATGGTGCCCCCGCACCTCAATGGCTGACCTCTAAGTTCTGTCCTCATTTGCCTTATTGGATGTAAATAACCAATAGATACCGTGTTTCCCCGAAAATAAGACATCCCCCGAAAATAAGACATCCCAGGAGTTTTCAGGGAAGCTTTAATATAAGACATCCCCTGAAAATAAGACATAGCTGTGGTCAATAATGAAGTGTCATGCAGCGGTGAAAGAGTTAAAGACACTGCAGGACACTTCATTATAGGCAGCGGGCACCCCCAGAAGAAAGAAGACAGAAGAAAGAAGACCCCTGATCATACTTACCAGAAGCCGACCAGGAGCAGGTGAGCACATCAAGGTCCTGCAGCGGCGGAACACACGCACACACACACACACACACATCACATCACACTCACTCACTCTCACACACACATCAGATCACATCCACACACTCACAACATCCGGCGATATCGCTTGCTTCTCGGCGGCGATACTGTGCGTGCAGTGACCTTCCAGGACCTGCCAAGGATCACATGGCTGGAAGCATGTGGTATCTCTGGATGTTGTGAGTGTGTGCACGCGTATGTGCGATATCGTCAGTGTGTGTGAGTGTATGCGATCGGATGTGTAAGTGTATGCGGTCGGATGTGTGCATGTGTGTGTGTGTGTGAGTGTATCCGATCGGATCTGTGAGTGTCGGCAGAAGGCAGAGGGGCACGTCATGCAGCACAGTTGCTGGGACCGTGGGGTGGGAGGGAAGAAGTGGGGTGGGTGTGTGTTTGTGTGTGAGTGAGTGAGTGTGATCTGATGTGTGTGTGTGTGTGTGTGTGTGCGTATGTGTGTGAGATCTGATGTCAGCAAGACGCAGGGGAGCACAGCTGCAGGGAGATCACAGGGAGAAGTGTGTGTGTGTGTGTGTGTGTGTGTGTGAGATCTGATGTCAGCCAGACGCAGGGGAGGCATGCAGCGTACCTGCTGGGATATCACAGAAGGATCTGGGAGCCATACAGACGCCCTGGGCTGGTAAGTATGATGATCCTGGGATGGGGGCCGGTCTGCTTTTTGTGGGGGGTAAACTTACCCCCAACCATGTCTCCTCGAGAATAAGACACCCCCTGAAAATAAGACATAGTGCTTTTTTCAGGGCAAAAAAATATATAAGACAGTGTCTTATTTTCGGGGAAACAGGGTATTATAACGTTAGGCTATATTCCAACACTATTGAAATGTACATTTGAAACCAGAAGTTTACATACACTACCTAAAAAAGACACATCTGCATGTTTTTCTCACAATCTGACATGAATTCAGAAGAAACCTTTCCTGTTATGGTCAATTAGGATTAAAAGAAATTATTTATATTTGCCAAATGCCAGAATAATGAGAGATAATGTTTTAAGGCATTTTTAGTACTTTCTGCAAAGTCAAAAGTTTACATACACTAATGCCGGTGTCACACGGTACGATATATCGGGCAATATGTCGTCGGGGTCACGTCATTAGTGACGCACATCCGGCATTGTTAGATATATCGTACCGTGTGACCAGGGCCGTATTTACCATTAGGCACCCGTGGTCCGGTGCCTAGGGCGGCAGATTGTGAGGGGCGGCACCTTCTGGCAGCAAAAAAAAAAAAAAAAAAATTTTTTTTTTTTTTTTTTTTTTTTTTTACATTTTTTTTTTTGTGGCCGCCGAGCACAGGGAGCTGATTGACCCCGGAACTGCCGGCGCCTGCACTTCCGGGGTCACAGGCGCGCGCCAATCAGCTCCTTCCTCTGTGCTGCGTCCACTGCTGTGTGGACGTCACATGCAGAGCTCACAGCAGGACGCCGTGGAGGACGCCGTGATGGAAGCCGGTGTCAGAAGAGGATACTCACGTGAGCCAGGAAGATGGCGGCGGGCACTGGAGCAGGTAAGTGGATTCATAAGGAGCGTGGGAGTGTCTCTAATGCAGACCAGAGATCTGCGCATGCGGGGGGGGGAGGCGGCAAAGGCAGATACTGGAGGGAGGCAGAGGCTGAGACTGGGGGGAGGCTGGAGGGAGGCAGAGGCTGAGACTGGGGGGAGGCTGGAGGAAGGCAGAGGCTGAGACTGGGGGGAGGCTGGAGGTAGGCAGAGGCTGAGACTGGAGGGAGGCAGTGGCTGAGACTGGGGGGAGGCTGGAGGGAGGCAGAGGCTGAGACTGGAGAGAGGCAGAGGCTGAGACTGGGGGGAGGCTGGAGGGAGGCAGAGGCTGAGACTGGAGGGAGGAAGAGGCTGAGACTGTGGGGAGGCTGGAGGGAGGCAGAGGCTGAGACTGGGGGAGGCTGGAGGGAGGCAGAGGCAGAGACTGGGGGGGAGGATGGAGGGAGGCAGAGGCAGAGACTGGGGGGAGGCTGGAGGGAGGCAGAGGCTGAGACTGGGGGAGGCTGGAGAGAGGCAGAGGCTGAGACTGGGGGGAGGCTGGAGGGAGGCAGAGGCAGAGACTGGGGGGAGGCTGGAGGGAGGCAGAGGCTGAGACTGGGGGGAGACTGGAGGGAGGCAGAGGGAGAGACTGTGGGGAGGCTGGAGGGAGGCAGAGGCAGAGACTGGGGGGAGGCTGGAGGGAGGCAGAGGCAGAGACTGGGAAGAGGCTGGAGGGAGGCAGAGGCTGAGACTGGGGGGAGGCTGGAGGGAGGCAGAGGCTGGGGGGAGGCTGGAGGGAGGCAGAGGCAGAGACTGCAGGGAGGCAGAGGCTGAGACTGGAGGGAGGCAGAGGCTGAGACTGGGGGGAGGCTGGAGGGAGGCAGAGGCTGAGACTGGAGAGAGGCAGAGGCTGAGACTGGGGGGAGGTTGGAGGGAGGCAGAGGCTGAGACTGGAGGGAGGCAGAGGCTGAGACTGTGGGGAGGCTGGAGGGAGGCAGAGGCAGAGACTGGGGGGAGGCTGGAGGGAGGCAGAGGCAGAGACTGGGGGAGGCTGGAGGGAGGCAGAGGCTGAGACTGGGGGGAGGTTGGAGGGAGGCAGAGGCTGAGACTGAGGGAGGCAGAGGCTGAGACTGTGGGGAGGCTGGAGGGAGGCAGAGGCTGAGACTGGGGGAGGCTGGAGGGAGGCAGAGGCAGAGACTGGGGGGAGGCTGGAGGGAGGCAGAGGCAGAGACTGGGGGGAGGCTGGAGGGAGACTGAGGCTGAGACTGGGGGGAGGCTGGAGGGAGGCTGAGGCTGAGACTGGAGGGAGGCTGAGACTGGGGGGAGGCTGGAGGGAGGCAGAGGCAGAGACTGGGGGGAGGCTGGAGGGAGGCAGAGGCAGAGACTGGGGGGAGGCTGGAGGGAGGCTGAGGCTGAGACTGGAGGGAGGCTGAGGCTGAGACTTGAGGGAGGCTGAGGCTGAGACTGGAGGGAGGCTGGAGGGAGGCTGAGGCGGAGACTGGGGCAGGCTGGAGGGAGGCAGAGGCAGAGACTGGGGGGAGGCTGGAGGGAGGCAGAGGCAGAGACTGGGGGGAGGCTGGAGGGAGACTGAGGCTGAGACTGGGGGGAGGCTGGAGGGAGGCTGAGGCTGAGACTGGAGGGAGGCTGAGGCTGAGACTGGGGGGAGGCTGGAGGGAGGCAGAGGCAGAGACTGGGGGGAGGCTGGAGGGAGGCAGAGGCAGAGACTGGGGGGAGGCTGGAGGGAGGCTGAGGCTGAGACTGGAGGGAGGCTGAGGCTGAGACTTGAGGGAGGCTGAGGCTGAGACTGGAGGGAGGCTGGAGGGAGGCAAAGGCTGAGACTGGGGAAGAGAGGCTGATGCTGAGGGAAGATAGAGGCTGATGCTGGGGGAGAGAGGCTGATGCTGGGGGAGTGGGAGAGAGGGGCTAATGCTAGAGACAGAGGACAAGGGATGAGGGATAGTGCAATGACAAAATCGATTGGGTGGGGGGAGTGTAAGGACTCAGAATAAGAGGGGGCAGCATTGGGAGCTCATTGTGAAGAAGGGGCAGCATGTGTGGGATCAGTATGGAGTGGAGCAATGTAGGGGAGTCAATATCAAGAGTGGGGTAGTGTGTGTGTGGGGGGTCTCAGCATAAGCGTTAGTGTGGTGGTCTTAGCATGAGTGGGGCAACATGAAGGTCTCATTATGGAAAAGAGGAAGGCAGCATTAGGAGCTCATGGAGAGGGACAGCATGCATGGGACATTGTGAGAAGGGGGCAGCATGCATGGGACACTGAGGAGGGGGCAGCATGCATGAGACATTGTGAGGAGGGGGCAGCATGCATGGGACATTGTGAGAAGGGGGCAGCATGCATGGGACACTGAGGAGGGGGCAGCATGCATGAGACATTGTGAGGAGGGAGCAGCATGCATGGGACATTGTGAGGAAGGAGCAGCATGCATGGGACATTGTGAGGAGGGAGCATCAAGCATGAGACATTGTGCGGAGGGAGCAGCATGCATGGGACATTGTGAGGAGGGAGCAGCATGCATGGGACATTGTGAGGCGGGAGCAGCATACATGAAACATTGTGAGGAGGGGGCAGCATGCATGAGACATTGTGAGGAGGGAGCAGCATTCATGGGACATTGTGAGGAGGGAGCAGCATACATGAGACATTGTGAGGAGGGAGCAGCATGCATGGGACATTGTGAGGAGGGGCAGCATGCATGGGACATTGTGAGGAGGGAGCAGCATGCATGGGACATTGTGAAGAGGGGGCAGCATGCATGGGACATTGTGAGGAGAGAACAGCATGCATGGGACATTGTGAGGAGGGGGCAGCATGCATGGGACATTGTGAGGAGGGGGCAGCATGCATGGGACATTGTGAGGAGGGGGCAGCATGCATGGGACATTGTGAGGAGGGGGCAGCATGCAAGGGACATTGTGAGGAGGGGGCAGCATGCAAGGGACATTGTGAGGAGGGAGCAGCATGCATGGGACATTGTGAGGAGGGGGCAGCATGCATGGGACATTGTGAGGAGGGGGCAGCATGCAAGGGACATTGTGAGGAGGGGGCAGCATTCATGGGACATTGTGAGGAGGGGGCAGCATGCATGGGACATTGTGAGGAGGGGGCAGCAAGCATGGGACATTGTGAGGAGGGAGCAGCATGCATGGGACATTGTGACGAGGGAGCAGCATGCATGGGACATTGTGAGGAGGGGGCAGCATGCATGGGACATTGTGAGGAGGGGGCAGCATGCATGGGACATTGTGAGGAGGGGGCAGCATGCATGGGACATTGTGAGGCGGGAGCAGCATACATGAAACATTGTGAGGAGGGGGCAGCATGCATGAGACATTGTGAGGAGGGAGCAGCATTCATGGGACATTGTGAGGAGGGAGCAGCATACATGAGACATTGTGAGGAGGGGGCAGCATGCATGAGACATTGTGAGGAGGGAGCAGCATGCATGGGACATTGTGAGGAGGGGCAGCATGCATGGGACATTGTGAGGAGGGAGCAGCATGCATGGGACATTGTGAAGAGGGGGCAGCATGCATGGGACATTGTGAGGAGAGAGCAGCATGCATGGGACATTGTGAGGAGGGGGCAGCATGCATGGGACATTGTGAGGAGGGGGCAGCATGCATGGGACATTGTGAGGAGGGGGCAGCATGCATGGGACATTGTGAGGAGGGGGCAGCATGCAAGGGACATTGTGAGGAGGGGGCAGCATGCAAGGGACATTGTGAGGAGGGAGCAGCATGCATGGGACATTGTGAGGAGGGGGCAGCATGCATGGGACATTGTGAGGAGGGGGCAGCATGCATGGGACATTGTGAGGAGGGGGCAGCATGCATGAGACATTGTGAGGAGGGGGCAGCATGCATGGGACATTGTGAGGAGGGGGCAGCATGCAAGGGACATTGTGAGGAGGGGGCAGCATTCATGGGACATTGTGAGGAGGGGGCAGCATGCATGGGACATTGTGAGGAGGGGGAAGCAAGCATGGGACATTGTGAGGAGGGAGCAGCATGCATGGGACATTGTGAGGAGGGGGCAGCATGCATGGGACATTGTGAGGAGGGGGCAGCATGCATGGGACATTGTGAGGAGGGGGCAGCATGCATGGGACATTGTGAGGAGGGGGCAGCATGCATGGGACATTGTCCTCACATCATGCTGCTCCCTCCTCACAATGTACAGATCATATTTCATAATCGAGGAAGGTGTGGTGGATATACAGTAGTTTATAAGGGAGGGCAGTGTGGTGTTTATTAGGGGCAGTGTCACAGTCACAGTATATAAGTGGGGACGGTGTGGTGGGAATATTTTATACTCATGCTATGTTTTGATGTGCCTGTGGTGATTCCCATTGGGGGGGGGGTTCGTTTCTTATTGATACTTTTTAAAGTGTGCTACAGAGTAGATCTGCCTTAAACAGATGTCGTGTGCGAAAACTCAGTTTTACGTTGTCACTAAGGGGCGCGACCACTTAAAGTGCCTAGGGCAGCACGAAGGCAAAATACAGCCCTGCGTGTGACACCTCTGAACGACTGTAAACGAGCAAAAATACTCACCTTATCATTGCTCGTTGACACGTCGTTCATTTCCATAATATCGTCCCACCATCTTGGCGCTGGTTGTTTATCGTTCCCGATTCAGCACACATCACTCTATGTGACACCCCGGGAAGGATGAACACAGCTTACCTGCGGCCGCCGCCAATGCGGAAGGAAGGAGGTGGGCGGTGATGTTTAAGTCCCGCTCATCTCCTCCCCTCCGCTACTATTGGCCAGCCGCTGTGTGACGTCGCTGTGATGCCGAACATCCCTCCCCCTTCAGGAAGAGGATGTTCGCCGCCCACAGCAAGGTCGTCTGAGAGGTACGTGTGTGTGACGGGTTGGTTAACGACTTTGTGCGCCACGGGCAACTAATTGCCCGTGATGCACAAACGACAGAGGGGGGTACGATCGCTCGTGCGATCGCACAATAGATCGTCTCGTGTGACACCGGCATAAGAGTACTGTGCCTTTAAACAATATGGGACAGCCTGTATGATATCATGTCTTTGCAAGCTTCTGAGTTAATTAGAGACACACCTGTTGATGTATTTAAATGTACTCCTGTGCTTCCTTGTGTAGATTCATAGGAAAGTCAAAAGAAATCAACCAAGATCTCAGGAATAGAATTGTTGACTTGCACAAATCTTGTTCATCCTTGGATGCAATTTCCAGATACTTGAAGATGCCTCGCTCGTCTGTACAAACAATTATACAATTATATGCAAGTCCAAACAAGATGGGAATGTCCAGCCATAATACCGCTCAGAAAGGAGACGGGTTCTGTGTACCAGAAATAAACATGCTTTGGTCAGACATGCACATATTAACCCAAGAACAAAAGCAAAAGACCTTGTGAAGATGCTGGCAAAAGCTGGTAAGATTGTGTCATTATGAACAGTGACATGATTACTGTATCACTCTGCCAGGAAAAAGCTATTACTCCAAAAGAAACATACAAAAGCCAGATTAATATTTGCGAATACGCACAGGAACGAACACCTTAATTTTTGGAGACATGTCCTGCGGTCTGCAAAGCTAAACTTGAACTGTTTGGCCATAATAACCACGATTACGTTTGGAGGAAAAAGGGAGACGTTTTCAAGCCTAAGCACACCATGCAAGCTGTGAAAGACGGGAGTGGAAGCATGTGGTTGGGGGTTGTTTTGCTGCAGGAGACACTCGTGCACTTCCCAAAATAGATGGCATCATGAGGAAAGAAGATTATGGGGCAATACTGAAGCGACATCTTAAGACATCAGCCAGGAACTTAAAGCTTGGGCAGAAATGGGTCTTCAAAAGGATCAATGATCCGGAGCATACTGCCAAACTGGTTACAAAATGGCTTAAGAGTAACAAAGTCAATGTTTTGGAGTGGCCATCATAAAACCCTAATCCCAATCCTATTGAAAAATTTTTGGGCAAAGCTGAAAAGGCAGGTGCGACCAAGGCAACCTACAAACACAGCTCAATTTCACTAGTTCTGTCAGGAAGAATGGGCCCAAATTTCTACCAACTATTATGAGAAGCTTGTGGAACGATGTCCAACATGTTTGACCCAACTCATACAGTTTAAGGGCAATAGTACCAAATACTAATGAAATATATGTATACTTTTGACTTTGCAGAAAGTAATAAAAATGTCTTAAACATTATCTTCTCTCTCTCTCTCTCTCTCTCTCTCTCTCTCTCTCTCTCTCTCACTATTCAGGCATCTGGCAAATATAAACATTTTGGTAATCCTAATTGACCTAAAAGGGGAATGGTTTATTTTGATTTCATGTCAGATGGTGAGAATACCATGCATATGTGTATTTTTAAATAGTGTTTGTAAACTTTTGGTTTCAACTGTATTCATTGGTGCAGACAGAGACACTATATACTTTATCGTGAATCATTTTAGATTGTATATGTCTACTGGAGGCGGACACTCAGATGCAGTTCACTGCTCTGGATGTCCGCCTTCAGTAGGCATATGCGCTCAAAAATGATGCACGACACAGCACATTGAATATAATGGTGCAGGAGGAGTCAAGACAGTGACTTTGTATTTAATGACCTTCAGTGCTTATGTCCGAATCCTGTTTTGCAGGGGAGTCAGACTTATGACAACTCAACGTAGGATAGAACGCAGTGTGAAAATAACATTAGAGTTGTATCAAGCATATGACTTATGTTATACGTTATAATAAATGTAGGACACTACTTAATTTTCATTGTTTTCAATAGTCATGAATCTTATGCAATTATTGAAAATACATATTTGACGCATTTCTCTAAAAAGAGTATGTGATGAGATTTTGATCAGAAAATTTATTTTATGAATCACTAAATGTTAAAATGATTCTACACTGAACTAAAAATGAAGCTTTCTAGATGCTGTTCCTTGTCTTCTACCTGAATATGAACATAAACAGCAGAATAGAATCCTGTGCAGTCTGATATAATAACAGAGGGGCATTGTGTTTAGCAATATGAGTCCATTTAGTAGACAGCATATAGACCTATTGTAAATGAATAATATATACAATTTAATCAGAAAGTATGTCTTCACAGGGAATTGAACACTGCCAGATCATACCAAACCAGCAATCCTTATTATGGGAATATATTAACTATATGTCTGGGCTTTAAATATTCTTCTTACGTTACCAGCCCCCAAATGGAAATGTTACAATACAGCTTCTTTTTAATAGATATGCTTTCGATTTTCTAGAAAGGTAAATGAATGAAATGGCCTGCTCCTGTATTTGCTTGAATTTGTAATAAGCTAACTAGCTAGTGTAGAATTACAAAGCAAGAGATGCATACGTAGTACTAACAGCAGCTACCAGAATATCGCTGCTTTCCACTGCTACCTTACAAAACATAGCTATTATGTTGACAATTTCCCAGTGTGAATAAACTGAAGACAATGAATTAGTGTATTGGAGTTGAACTAAAAACATGTTCATATATTTTAACAGAAATACACTTGGTGAGAAATATATTGAGTGATAAGGAACAATGCAAAAAACTATTTTGTTAAATGAAAAACTAAGAGTTTGTATTATACTAATAGCCATATCACCATGAAGCGATATATATATATATATATATATATATATATATATATATATATATATATATATATATACTGTATATACAGTTGAAACCAAAATTTACACCTGTTCTGTCAGGAGGAATTGGTCCAAATTCCTACCAACTATTTTGGGAGGCTTATGCAAAAAAAAAAACGTTTGACCCAAGTCATACAGTTTAAGGGCTAGGTACCAAATACTAGTGGAATGTATGTAAACTTTTGACTTTAAAGAAAGTAATGAACATGCCTTAAACATTCTCTCTCTCATTATTAGTAGTTTGCAAATAGAAATAATTTTGATAATCCTAATTGACCTAAAATGGAAAATGTTTATTTTCAGCTAGTGAGAAAAATATGCAGATGTGTCATTTTAGATAGTGTATGTAAACTAGTTTAAACTGTATATATTTCGTACAATGTGGGGACAAGTAAGATCCTGCACAGAACCCTCATACTCCCAGGCCTTTGATAGAGGACCCAAGATTGAAGGAATTGAAGGAAGAACAAAAAAAGAAATACAACTAGTCCATATATATATATATAGTAATATGCTAAAGTGTTTGCACCCTTGAAATTGTTTCAGAAAATTATTTCTTCCAGAAAATTATTGCAATTACACATGTTTTGCTTTACACATGTTTAATTCTTTGTGTGTTTATTTCAAAAGCACAAAAAAAGTAAAAAATATCAAATTGGACATAATTTCACATAAAACCCCCAAAATGGGCAGGACAAAATTGTTGGCACCTTATCAAAATTGTTAATAAACAACTTTGTTTCAAGCATGTGATGCTTGTTCACTCACCTCTGGCAAGAAACAGGTGAGGGCAATAAGAAGATAACACTTGAAACCAGATAATTAAGAGAGAAGTTGACCCAATATTTACATTGTGTGTCTATGTGTGCAAAACTAAGAATGAAGAAGAGAATGAGAAGAAAAATGACTGAGGACTTGAGAACCAAAAATGTTGACAAATATCAACAATTTCAAGGTTACAAGTCCATCTCCAGAGATGTTGATGTTCCTTTGTCCATGGTGCACATTATAATAAAGACGTTTACAAGCTATGGCGCTGTAGCCTATCTCCCTGGATGTGGACGGCAGAGAAAAATTGATGAAAAGTTGCAATACAGGATATTCCTGATGGTGGATTAGCAGCCCCAATAAAGTTACATAGAAATTCAAGCTGTGCTGCAGGCTAAGGATGCATGAGTATCAGCCTGAACTATCTGTTGACATTTGAATGAAATGAAACACTATAGCAGGAGACCCAGGAAGACCCCACTGCTTACTAGAGTTGAGCGCAGTTCGCGGTTCGAGGTTCTCCAGTTCGCGATTCGAGTGATTTTGGGGGCTGTTCTAGATCAAACTAGAACTCGAGATTTTTGCTAAAGCTCGATAGTTCTAGATACGTTCGAGAACGGTTCTAGCAGCAAAAAGACAAGCTAATTACTAGCTGGCTTTCCGCTGTAATAGTGTAAGTCACTTTGTAACTCACACTATTATGAAACTTCAGTGTATAGTGTGCGGGAACAGCGCATTCAGATCACTGCTGTTTGGATAATGGCGATCGCCATTTTTTTTTTTTTTTCCTTGTCTTCCTTCCCTAAGCGCGCGCGTGTAGTGGGGCGGGCCAGCATGTCAGCCAATCCCAGACACACACACAGCTAAGTGGACTTTTAGCCAGAGAAGCAATGGCATGTGTGATAGGATGTCCATGTCACATGTCCCTGCATTATAAAAACGGACATTTTCCTCCAGCACGCCATTATCTGCCTTCTGCATTTGGGTGTCAGTCACCGCTGGCGTAGCTCCTGTCTCCGATACTGCTGTGTACGCTCTATACACAGCGCTATACAGAATAGGGATAGAAGTTTCTATTAGTCCTTGTAAGGGCTAATACCAGCAGGGTCAGAGCCATAGGTGACAGTCAGGTCCGTGAAAACAGATATTAACAGCTACACAAGATGACAGCGTCTGTGTAGCTCAGGTCAGGGATTTCCTCGCTGCATTTCCCCATTAGGAAGGATAGAAAGGGAGGCTTTCTTTCCTCTACCCAGACCCACAACCCTGCCACTGTACCCTCCTGCCCTTTGCACACTCAAGCTCATTGTTACTAAGCCATTATACTAGCAAACACTGAGGAAACTTAGTGGCATCCTAAAAGCGGCTGTTGGACTTCATTATTGTCCCACTAGTGCAAAGATATTTGCAGCACGTCTGCCTGCATTGCAAACTCAAACTCATTGTTACTAAGCCATTATACTAGCAAACACTGAGGAAACTTAGTGGCATCCTAAAAGTGGCTGTTGGACTTCATTATTGTCCCACTAGTGCAAAGATATTTGCAGCACGTCTGCCTGCATTGCACACTCAAACTCATTGTTACTAAGCCATTATACTAGCAAACACTGAGGAAACTTAGTGGCATCCTAAAAGTGGCTGTTGGACTTCATTATTGTCCCACTGGTGCAAAGCTATTTGCAGCACCACTGCATTGCACACTCAAACTCATTGTTACTAAGCCATTATACTAGCAAACACTGAGGAAACTTAGTGGCATCCTAAAAGTGGCTGTTGTACTCCATTTGTGCCCCACTGGTGCCAAGCTATTTCTAGCACCTCTGCATGACACCCTCCTGCTCTGTTTTCAATAAGCTATAATAATAGCAAAAAATGCTGCCATTTAGTGGCATACAAGAAGTGGCTGTTGTACTCCATTAGTGCCCCACTGGTGCCAAGCTATTTCTAGCACCTCTGCATGACACCCTCCTGCTCTGTTTTTAATAAGCTATAATAATAGCAAAAAATGCTGCCATTTAGTGGCATACAAGAAGTGGCTGTTGTACTCCATTAGTGTCCCACTGGTGCCAAGCTATTTCTAGCACCTCTGCATGACACCCTCCTGCTCTGTTTTTAATAAGCTATAATAATAGCAAAAAATGCTGCCATTTAGTGGCATACAAGAAGTGGCTGTTGTACTCCATTTGTGCCCCACTGGTGCCAAGCTATTTCTAGCACCTCTGCATGACACCCTCCTGCTCTGTTTTTAATAAGCTATAATAATAGCAAAAAATGCTGCCATTTAGTGGCATACAAGAAGTGGCTGTTGTACTCCATTAGTGTCCCACTGGTGCCAAGCTATTTCTAGCACCTCTGCATGACACCCTCCTGCTCTGTTTTTAATAAGCTATAATAATAGCAAAAAATGCTGCCATTTAGTGGCATACAAGAAGTGGCTGTTGTACTCCATTAGTGTCCCACTGGTGCCAAGCTATTTCTAGCACCTCTGCATGACACCCTCCTGCTCTGTTTTTAATAAGCTATAATAATAGCAAAAAATGCTGCCATTTAGTGGCATACAAGAAGTGGCTGTTGTACTCCATTAGTGTCCCACTGGTGCCAAGCTATTTCTAGCACCTCTGCATGACACCCTCCTGCTCTGTTTTTAATAAGCTATAATAATAGCAAAAAATGCTGCCATTTAGTGGCATACAAAAAGTGGCTGTTGGACTTCCATTAGTGTCCCACTATTGAAAATCTATTTGCAGCACCTCTGCATTGCACACTCAGACTCATTGTTACTAAGCCAATATACTAGCAAACACTGAGTAAACTTAGTGGCATCCTAAAAGTGGCTGTTGGACTTCCATTAGTGTCCCACTGGTGAAAAGCTATTTGCTGCACCTCTGCATGGCACCCTCATGCACATTTTGCTACGCTAATTTTATAGCAAACTCAGGGAATTCCTTGCTGCATTTGATCATTCGGAGGGATAGAAAGTGAGGCTTCCTTTACTGTCCTTGTACCCACAGAACACGGCCACTGTATCCACCTGTCCACTTTTGCCATGCTATTTAATTTGCCCAAAGAGCTGACTCTTTTTCTGCCTTCCTAAAATTGTCTGTAATACTAAGTTAGTGTTCCTTTGCTGCCAAGCAAGGTACAACACATGTGCATTCTACACTCCTTTCCATTTCTGGAATGCAATTATTAACTGCAGGTAGTCCAGCCAATCTGTGACGAAGGTGCAGGTGTGGATATAATGTAGCCTGCATCCAATGTTGGTTTTCTCGATGTCTGACAGCTCAACAATACCATCTGTTTCCACTTCCAAAACAAGTGATGACCTGCCAATCACACTCCCTGTTGCGTGTAAAGGGGTGGAAGTTCAGAAAAACCATGTGAGACTGCTGTCCCCACAGTCACAGAGGATGAAGAGCACGCAGATGCACTTGATGGGGCAGGCGGTGGTTGCACAGGCACGCTAGGCCGCATTGTAGCACAGTGAAATTCACATTGCGACTTATGCTTCATTTTATGTCGTGTACAGGGTGGGCTCCCCAGTATGCAGCAAAACCAGGCAACAGGAAAAGGACTCTAGGCAGTTGGGTTGATAAATGATTGTTTAACTTTACCAAAACAAACAATAAGAACCATGCATACAATTTAAATAATTGAACAATCTATTCTGTTGCCTACTACCTGCTAATCCCTCTGCGTAGCAGTAATTGTGTGTTTTTGCGTGTGTGTGTGTGTGTGTGTGTGTGTGTGTGTGTGCGAACATGACTTACCAGTGGCGCATCACAAGAGCTTCCAAGTTATCTACCTAAACATAGACAAAACACATTACCCCCCTGAATACCCTTGTTAGCTGAAGCCTCACAGATAAGGCAGATGATAACAGTGTGAATGCAAACCACACAGCTCTGCAACACAGTCATGTAAATCTTGAAAAGTAACAGTTAATGCAAACATTTGTCGCTGTCCCTCTATGATTTAAACTGTACGTGACAATTTGACAGTGCAGAGGCAGCAAGTCTTATTGTCTATATAGTCGGCCTACCCAGAACAGATATGTGTTTTGCTAATAAAACAACGTGTTGCATGCCCGCATTATTGTCTGGGCACAGCCTACCGTACCCGGGTACTGTGATGTCCAGTTGCCAGAAATACAGACTTTACGCTCCTCTCACGGTAAGCAGTATAGACAGCACTGTAAGAATGTTGGTCTGTGGCACAGGATGCTGCTCACTGGCGTTACGGTTCGCCTCACCAAACTCCAAAATGACTCCCCTCACAATTGAACGAAGTGTTTCAACGGTGGCTCCTTGCTGTAACACACATCTTTAGCTTTTCCTTCTGTTCATAGACAGCATCTCCAAGTCCACACCCGAAGAGCAATTTCTCCTCCACATCTAAGTGTGGAGAGGCAGCTAGTGCGCATGCGTGTGCCGATTTACCCCAGCCGCAGCCTAACTCCAGTGTTTCGCCTAGTGAGTATGCTCAGCCTGACTGTGCCATTCCTGAGGCTAAGTCTTCATTTCGGGATACAGCACATGCTCCCACACTTAGTGCGAAAAGCCTCTTTGCACAGGTACTTGCATTCCGTGCCGGGTCTAAGTCCTGTGTTGTGCCTAGACACCATGCTAAAGCTGATAGTCTTTTTTCAGAGACTGTATTTCATGCTACTGAGCATGCTCAGGCACTTACTGCATCAGAGACTGGGTCCGGTAATGAACGATGTGGCCAGGCCACTCCCAAATGGCTTGCAGAGGCCCGCCCCTATGACTTGTCACCTCATTATTGATGGTCAGACGATGACTGGTGAGGTGTTTGTGTCGTGGCAGCCATGAGGTCATTATTGAAGTTGCGGTTCCAAATAGGACGCTAGTTATGCCACTCATGACGTGTCACTCTGATTTTGTCTCCAGGAGGTGCATTGTGGTCCACCCTGGTTTGGGGCAGACCCAGGTTATAAAACGGGCTGTAGCCAACAAGGAGGTGCACAGTCTTCTATTATGCTCCGAAAGAGCACACCTCCATGTGTTGAACCCATTGCGGCTTTAGGCCAGAGGTAGGCAGGGATAGGCCGTCGATGCAGGCCGCCACCACAGTTGGTAACGCAGAACGGTTAACTTAAGACCAGCTCCTGTCCTACCAGTCCTGCTTGTGCAGCCCAGTGGCATTAACAGGCCTGCTGCTGCTGATGCGCCTGCTGTCCACAGGTGTGGCCCCAATGCACACGGTCAGTGTACTCAATGGCCCCTGTGATGTTAACAGGGAGTTCCTGGGCTGGGTGGGCGTGTGGACCCTGTGACGCTAACAGGGCTCCAAGTCTCCAGATCCGAGTGGCGTCTAACTCGGTTCAGGCTACTATTAGTTTCATAGCCACACAGCTCTGTATCCTCCACCTAACCTTCCAGTTGCCAACCTCTCATTTTCCATCTGGGAGCACGGTGGACACTGACTGCTGATGGGGATATATATACCTTTCTCTTTCTTTTCTTATTAATTTTCGTTATATAGCGGTAACATAGTATATACCACCTTATCCAAATCTGCCAGTCCCACCGTAACAGATGGTGTTTCTTCAGCAAATGTTACTTTTGCTTAACCACCAAACCCACGGACAAAAACTTTTTTCCCCTTTCCAACACACCTGTTCCCCTTTCCACCAGCATCTGTCCTTTTTCAACTCATTTTGTATATGACCAAAAGTGCAACTCTGCAGGGACACCGTACTCAATGCCATCTCAGCACAGCAGCCAGCCCTCGGTCCCTCAGATGTGGACAAGTAAAAGACCATTTCCTCCTATCCATGACAAAGCGTTGATATTCACTCTGTGCAGCACTGGTGGTTAGTGGAAAAGCAGATCTAAGATTGCGTACCACCTTCTGCAGATACTCCTGTATACGTGCGTCCCTTTCTATGGCAGGAATAATTTCGCCAAATTTTGTCTTGTACCGGGGATCTAACAGTGTGGCAACCCAGTAGTTAGCATTACTTCGAATTCGTACAATCCGAGGGTCATGTTGTAGGTAGTGCAGCAAGAAGGCGCTCATGTGTCTTTTGCATCCAGGAGGACCAAGTCCTTGGTGTGTTGGTGGCAGAGAGGTGAGAATCGTGCCTCCTTCCTCTGCCCTCTCCCCACAACCTCGCACAACCGAAATTTGAGCAAGCTCTCACTCATCTGCTGAGTCTTCCATGCCCATCGCCAGTTCGTCCTCCATTTCATCATGGGCTCCTGCACCTTCCTCAACACTTTTTGCTGATACTATGCGCCCCTGTTAATCCCTCTCCCCCACCATGACTGCCACCTAGGTGCCGCTGATCATCTGGACCTCGTAGATCTTGGTATCCCTTCCGCATATGACTCCTCCAGTACTTCCTCCCCTTTCTCTTGTCCCAACACCTGACTCCGAATAATGCTTACAGTGTGCTCCATCATGTAGATGACCAGAATTGTCACGCTGAGAATGGCATTGCCAGTGCTAAACATCTTCGTCGACATTTGTAAACTGTGTAGAAGGGTGCATAGGTCCTTGTTCTGACACCACTCCAGCAGCGTGATCTGCACCACCTCTGGATCAAGTTAGGCCAGGCTATATGTCATAACGTATTGCAGCAGGGTTCGGCGGTGCTGCCACAAACGCTGCAACATGTGCAGATTCAAATTCCTGCGTGTCGGCACATCGCATTTCAGGCATTTAACCACCAGACCTAAAGACTTCTGTAGCGACAAAAGTTGTTGAGCTGCTGTGTGCGAACGATGGAAGTGAGCACATAGTGAGCGTACCCACTGCACAAGGCCATGTAGGCCGGGATGGTGTTTTTAAAAATTGCTGGAGAATTAGATTCAACATGTGAGCCACACAAGGCACGTGTGTCACATTGTCCTGACAATGGCACGCAGCCATGTTTGCATCATTGTCACACCCGGCCTTCCCTGGCTGCTGGTTGAGTGGAGACAACCATTGATGAAACTTGGTCTCCGGAGCTAACCGTACACAACTTCTCAGCAGTGTGACACACATTTCCCATACATTTCAAAGTAAACATTTGACCGCATGATGGCATTGAGCTCTGCTGCCAGCATAGTAAGGAGGTGTGTGGTTTTCCTTGTGCGCAGTTACAAGGAAGGGTGCCCTGACCACACAGGGTTTGGGCCGAGGTGAAGGACCCACACGAGGTTGAGGAGGCAGAAGCAGTGTATTAACTTCTACATACAGAGGAAGGATTGATACAACTCGTGGGGAAAGCAAGACTTGTACAGCAGACCCTTCTCCATCTCTCCCCATAGTAACCCATTGCCCAGTCAGCGACATGTAACGCCCCTGTCCATGCTTACTGGGCCAAGTATCTGTGGTGAAATGCACCCTGTCACACAGTTTCTCAAAGAAGCGGTGATGTTTGGTGCGACATGCTGGTGTAGCGCGTGCATGCCTTTGTTGGAGAAGGAGTGGCGTCTGGGCATCGGGTCTTGGGGCACTGCGATGGGCATAAGGTCTCGAAAATCCTCGGTTAAAAAGGTTGGAAAGGAAGCATTTTGGTAGCCAACAGTTTGCAGATGCTGAAAGTCAAGCTCTAAGCCATGTCATGCCCTTCTAAAAGCATGTAAAACACAGCAAGGGGACTCCAACCACAGTCTCCCTCGTTTCCACTAATTGGGCCACACACACCCCACTTGACTGGCATCAGTTGACCCCCATTTTCAAGATGAAAAAGATGCTTTGCATGAAGCACTCTCAAAAATACGCGTGCCTTTCGCCTCCCCTGGCTGAGCCAGGGGAAGAAAAGTCCTCTGAGAGCCATGACTTGTTCATCTTGGTTCTTTTTTCAAAAGCGAGGGGACTCCAACCACAGTCTCCCTCGTTTCCACTAATTGGGCCACACACACCCCACTTGACTGGCATCAGTTGACCCCATTTTCAAGATGAGAAAGATCCTTTGCATGAAGCACTCTGAAAAATACGCGTGCCTTTCACCTCCCCTGGCTGAGCCAGGGGAAGAAAAGTCCTCTGAGAGCCATGACTTGTTCATCTTGGTGAACGTTAGTCTGTCCACATTGTCAGTGGACAGATGCATGTGCTTAGCTGTCAGCACACCCCCAGCAGCACTGAGGACACGTTCAGAGAAAAAGCTGGCTGCGGGACACAACAAGATCCCCAAGGCGTACGTGGTGAGCTCAGGCAATTTATCCAGATTGGAAGCCTAAAATGAGCAGGGCTCAAGTTGCACAGTAATGGCATCGACGTTCCCTTGCATATACTCATATCTGTGTCTCCTCCTCTTTTTCCTTGTCCTGCTCTTTTGTTTTCGCATGAGTATATGTCCTTGTCACTTTCCCATGTGTTTGTGTTGTGTTGTGAGTTGTTTGTCACCTTTTGGACACCTTTGAGGGTGTTTTCTAGGTGTTTTTATGTGTTTGTGATTGCCTGCCATTGTTTCCTATACGGTTCGAGTTCGGTTCGTCGAACGTTCGCCGAACCGAACTCGAACGGGACCCCCGTACGACGAACCGAACTCGAGCCGAACCACGGCCGGTTCGCTCATCTCTACTGCTTACACAGAGACAAAAAAAAGCTAGACTGCAGTTTGCCAAAATGTATGTGAGTAAGCCAAAGTCCTTCTGGGAAAGCATCTTGTGAACAGATGAGACTAAGATAGAGATTTTTGGTAAAGCACATCATTCTACTGTTTACCAAAAACAGAATGAGGCGCACAAAGAAAAGAACACAGTACCTGCAATCATATATGGTGGAGATTTAAAGAAGCTTTGGAGATGCATTGCTGCCTCTGGCTCTGGGTGTCTTTACTGTGTGCAAAGCATCATAAAATCTGAAGATTGTTAAACAAGTTTGGGTCACAATGTAGTGCCCAGTGTTAGAAAGCTGGGTTTGTGTCCTTAGTCATTGGTCTTCCAGCAGGACCGTGACCTCAAAACATACTTCAAGAAGCCCCCAGAAATAGATGGAAATAAAGTGCTGGAGAGTTCTGAAGTGGCCAGCAATGAATCCAGATCTAAATCCCATTGAAGACCTGAGAAGAGATCTTAACCCCTTCACCCCATGGCTATTTTCTATTTGTGTGTTTTCATTTTTTTATCCCATTTGTTCAAAAGGCATAACTTTACGAATTTTTCTTTCAAAATAGCCATATGAGGGCTTGGTTTTTACGGGACAAGAATTACTTTTGAAAGACACCATTCATTTCACTATATAGTTGTCATGGGTGTGCCTCGCTCTGTTGAGATAGGCGAGAGTCAGGATCCCTGAAGATGGGCCACTGACATCAGGTGGAATTATCTGGCACTTTATAGCTCTTTTTCCAGGGTCTGTCAGAAAGGCTCATGAACGCATTGGTGCTATATGAGATTTCTGAGATATTGGAGGCTGCCATGGCTCTGGCCATACATATCGATAGACACCTCAGAGATAGACCGGGATGATTCTGCCTCCTGTTGTACTTCCTAAGGCTAAAGTCCTTCCTGTAACCTCTGATAAACTCATGCAGTTAGGGGGGTTTCCTCTCAGTCTGGATCCCTTGTAGTTCGCTGTAAGACAGGGGTGTGTTTCGTCTGTAGTCATAAGGGTCATTTTATCAGGGTCTGTCCATTGCATTCTAAGCAAAGGACTACAATGTACAATACTTCCTCTGCATGTGCGTCTCAGTTTATTTTACCTACTGAGGTTGTTATAAGTATCAAAACTGAGATCACATCTGTTCTTTTGGATAGTGGGTGGGAGCAAATATGGTGGATTCCTTGTTTTCACAGACCCATGGCCTCTCCTGTAATAAGCTGGCTAAGGGTACCTTCACACTTTAGCGATGCAGCAGCGATCCGACCAGCGATCTGACCTGGTCAGGATCGCTGCTGCATCGCTACATGGTCACTGGTGAGCTGTCAAACAGGCAGATCTCACCAGCGACCAGTGACCAGCCCCCAGCCAGCAGTGACGTGCAAGCGACGCTGCGCTTGCACGGAGCCGGCGTCTGGAAACTGCGGACACTGGTAACTAAGGTACACATCGGGTATGGTTACCCGATGTTTACCTTAGTTACAAGCTCACACCGCTTAACTTAGCGTGTGCAGGGAGCAGGAGCCGGCACTGGCAGCGTGAGAGCTGCGGAGGCTGGTAACGAAGGTAAATATCGGGTAACCACCTTGGTTACCCGATGTTTACCTTGGTTACAGCTTACCGCAGGCTGTCAGACACTGCCTCCTGCTCCCTTCACATTCAGGATTGTTGCTCTCTCGCTGTCACACACAGCGATGTGTGCTTATCAGCGGGAGAGCAACAATAAAAAAATGAACCAGGGCTGTGTGTAACGAGCAGCGATCTCACAGCAGGGGCCAGATCGCTGCTCAGTGTCACATGCAGTGAGATCGCTAATGAGGTCACAAAAAACGTGACTCAGCAGCGATCTCAGTAGCGATCTCTCTGTGTGTGAAGTACCCCTAAGTCCATCCCCTTTATTCGCCATTGACTTTCGCAAGTTGAATCAAATTACCATCTGTGATCCTTATCCTCTTCCGCTCATCCCTGTGTTATTTAGTCAGATTGTTGGTGCTTAGTGGTTCTCCAAGCTGGATCACAGAGAAGAAAACAATCTGATTAGATTCAGAGAAGGGGATAGTGATAAACCGCCTTTAACATGCCTGAAGGGCATTATGATAACTTTGTCATGCCTTTTAGTTTGACAAATGCCACCCCCACATTTTCCAACATTGTGTCAATTATATTTTCCGTCACCTGGTGGAAAGATTTTTGATGGTGTATCTAGATGACATCAGGTACACGTCAGGCAGGTGTTACAGATATTACGTGATAATAAACCATGTACCAAGCAGGAAAAGAGTGTATTCACCGTACTGGAGGTACAATTTTTGGACTTCTTGTCATCTGTTGGTTTCTGAATGGATCCAGATAAGGTTTGTGCGGTTCTGGAGTGGGATCCTCCAGAAAATCTGAAAGCACTACAATTCTTTCTGGGGTTTTCTAAATATTACAGGAAGTTCATCAGGAACTTCTTGTCGATTGTCAAACCCCCTCACAAATATAAGAAAGGTATGGGCTTTTTAAGATTGTCCGATCTCACCCATGGGCATTCTCTTTCTTTAAGAGATGCTTTGCTACAGCACCTTTGCTCGTCCGACCCAATGTCTCACAACAATTTATTATTGAGGTTGATCCATCCGAGGCAGAGGTTGGGGTGGTGTTATATCAAGAGCCTCATCCTTGCGCCTTTTTGTCAAAAAGGTTGTCGCCCGCTGAAAGAAATTATGATATAGGCAATATTATTATTATTATTATTATTTATTTATAGAGCACCATTAATTCCATGGTGCTGTACATAAGGGGGTTACATACAAAATACGTATACAAGTTACAGTAGACAGACTAGTACAGAGGGAAGAGGGCCCTACCCTTGCGGGCTTACATTCTATAGGATTATGGGGAGGAGACAATAGGTGGGGTGTAGGTCAGGCGGCAGCTCCGCACGGTGGTCGGGCGGCAGCTCCGCACGGTGGTCGGGCGGCAGCTCCGCACGGTGGTCGGGCGGCAGCTCCGCACGGTGGTCGGGCGGCAGCTCCGCACGGTGGTCGGGCGGCAGCTCCGCACGGTGGTCGGGCGGCAGCTCCGCACGGTGGTCGGGCGGCAGCTCCGCACGGTGGTCGGGCGGCAGCTCCGCACGGCGGTCGGACGGCAGCTCCGCACGGTGGTCGGGCGGCAGCGAGTTCATTGTAGATTGTAGGCATTTCTGAACAGATGAGTTTTCAGGTTCCTTTTGAAGTTTGCAAGGGTAGGGGATAGTCTGACGTGTTGAGGCAGCGAGTTCCAGAAGACTGGGGATGCTCGGGAGAAGTCTTGGAGTCGGGTGTGTGAGGAGCGAATGAGAGAGGAGGAGAGGAGGAGATCTTGGGAGGACCGGAGGTGACGTGTTGGAGTGTAGTGGGGGATTAGTTCGGAGATGTACGGAGGAGACAGATTATGCACAGCTTTGTAGGTCAGTGTTAGAAGTTTGAATTGGATACGGTGGAAGATTGGAAGCCAGTGGAGGGACATGCAGAGAGGAGAAGCGGGGTGGTATTGAGGAGAGAGGTGGATAAGTCGGGCAGCAGAGTTAAGGATGGACTGGAGAGGGGCGAGCGTGTTGGCAGGGAGGCCACATAGGAGGATGTTGCAGTAGTCGAGGCGGGAGATTATGAGGGCATGCACTAGCATTTTAGTAGATTGCAGATTGAGGAAAGGGCGGATTCTGGAAATATTTTTGAGTTGAAGACGGCAGGAGGTGGTGAGGGATTGGATGTGTGGTATGAAGGATAAGGCAGAGTCAAAGGTCACTCCGAGGCAGCGAACTTTGGGTACTGGCGAGAGCGTGGTGTTATTTATTGTAATAGATAGATCAGGTGGAGAGTGTAGGTGAGACGGAGGAAAGATGATTAGTTCAGTTTTGGCCACATTGAGCTTTAGGAAGCGAGAGGAGAAGAAGGAGGATATAGCAGATAGACATTTCGGGATTTTGGACAGCAGAGATGTGGCATCTGGGCCAGAGAGGTAGATCTGGGTGTCGTCGGCATATAGGTGGTACTGAAAGCCATGGGACTTTATGAGCAATAGGGAACTAATGGCCATTAAACTGTCATTTGAGGAATGATGTCATTTCACAGAGGGGGCAAATCACCCTGTCAATGTAATTACCAATCATAAAAAATCTTCTGTACCTTACGTCTGCTAAACACCTTTATCTTAGATAAGCCAGATGTTCCTTATTTTTTATCAGGCTTAATTGTGTGGAAACCTTTCATCTCAGGGTGAAAAATGTCAAAGCTGACACTCTGTTCCAGAGTTTAACTGGGGGAGGTAGTTTGGATGACTCTATCTCTATTTTACAGGAGGTGGTGGTTGTGTCTGCTGTATGTTTTCCTGCCTTTGACTATACCTAACAGACCATGGACTCATGTATCTATGGACTTTCTTAGTGACCTCCCTTTATCCACTAGCAAAAAGGTGATTTTAATAGTGGTGGATAGATTCAGTAAAATGGCACACTTTGTTAATCTACCTGCTCTCCCTAATGCAAAAAAAGTAAGCCCATGTGTTTGTTTCCCAGACTGTGAAACTTCATGGGGTTCCCTCCGATGTGGTGTCAGATTGGGGGACCCAGTTTGTCTTAAAATTTTGAGGGGTGTTTTGTTTTTGTCTAGGGATACATATGTCTTTTTCCTCACCTTTCCAACCCCAATCCAACGAGCAAACTGAACACTTAAATTAAAGTGTGGAGACTTACCTACAGTGTTGTGAGTCAGATAACCAGGAATGATTTTCCTCGTAACTCTCTTCTATTTGGCATGGTGTACTGAACAATCTTAGGACTATGGGGAAAAGGTACAAACACATGGCTGACAAAAGATGTTTTTCAGGTCCGGGCCTGTGCGTGAATGATTGCGTATGATGATTGTTCACTAGGAATATCAAGTTAAAAGTTCCATCTTATAAGTTAGGTCCTAGGTAGATATGAGCGATCCTGGTAAGGATTGGATCAGATCTGTTCAGGATCACCAAACCTTCCTGAGATTGCCGATTTGATCATCGATCCTAGCTGAACTCATTAAATTCAATCGGAGGCAAAAGTGATGTGTTGTAAAATGGTGTAAGGGAAACTGTAAAAAATAGAAAATAAAAAAGATTAAAACAGCACAGACTTACCGAGTCTTCCCGAGGCTGCTGCGCTACTACCAGGGTGAATAATTATCCCTCATATATATACACTGTTTCCCCTTCCACTGGCGTCTCTGATTGGCTGTCGTTGGACCATGCCCCCAACCAATGAGACAGCATCCGTGATTGGTTGAAATCACAAATGCTATCTGTGTCCTTATACTGGTGATAGATAAATAAATAAATAAAAATATCATAGGGGTACACCCCTGTATTGATACCAGCACAGATAAAGGCACAGCTACAGGCTGCAGCCTAGCTACGCACTTATCTTGGCAGTGTATCAAAATAAGAGGAACCGCATGCAGCTTTTTTAAAAGTATTTAAAGAAATAAATAGTTAAAAAAATTGGCGTGCGGTTTCCCCAAATTTTGATACCCAGCCAAGATAAAGTCTGACACCTGGGGTCTGGTATTCTCAAGCTGTGGAGACCCATGGTTATTGCCCCACAGCTTAAAAATAGAAGTCTACAGCAACCCAGGATTGTTGCATCCTTTAAATGCAACAATCCCAGCCCTTTACCCAGCTCATCCCAATTGCCCTGGTGTTGTGTCAATAAGGGTAATAAGGGGTTAATGAAAGCTATGAGCTGCCACTAAGACCTGGATTAGTGATGGGTAGGGATCCATGAGAACCCCCACCACTAATCCTATAAGTAAAAATAAATAAACACACACAGAAAAAAAAAACATTTATTTAAAAAAACACCCTCTTTAACTAATTTATTAAAATCCAGGTCCAACGTAATGCACACTACAAGGTCCCACAACAATTCCAGTTCTGCTACATCTGAAGGCACAGCGAGAGGCATTAGAACAATAACCACCCATTGTGAGCTTCAGGCATAGAAGGAAGCCCACAATGAGTGGTGATGTTACTCAGGTTAGTTGCAGCCAGAGCTGTATTTTCCCACAACCCTCCATCTGTGACCGCAGATGACCTGACCTCAGGAGACCTCAATATAACTCAGTGACCTCACCTCAGAAGGTCCCCTGAAGTCAAGTTACCTACGGTCATAGGTGGAGGACTGTGGACCCTCCAGCAGTGGCCGCAACTAACTTGAGTGATGTCATCGCTGATCGAGCACCTAAGTCTCTGCCTGAAGCTCATAGTGGGTGATCATGTTCTATGGCCTCCCGCTGTTACTTCAGATGTAGCAGAGCTGGAATTCTCATGGGACCGTGTAAATTAGGTTGGACCTGTGTCTTTTGGGGGTCAATAAAGTGTGGAAAGAGGGTGAGGGTTTTTTGTATTTTATTTCAGATAAAGGATTTTTTTGATGTTTGTGTTTATTACTTTTCACTTACAGATAAGTAATGGGGGTCTTATAGCAGGCTGCTATTTTTAGGCTGGGGGAGCCCAATAACCATTTGTCTCCTCAGTCTGAGAATACCAGCCCCCAATTGTCGGGTTTTATCTTGGCTGGATATCAAAATTGGGGGGACTACACGTCGTTTTCTTAAAATGATCTATTTAAATAATTAAAAAAAAATGCATGCGGTTCCTCTTATTTTAATACACAGCCAAGATAAGCATATGGCTGGGGGCTGCAGTGTTATGATTCGGAACCATGGAAGATCACAATAGATCATTGGCAAAAAAGGTGACAAGAGCATTTGCAACTAATCTGACAGCAATCCCCTTACTAACCATCAACACTGGAAGTAGCTGAGGGGTGAACTAACATCCTATGCACCGCAAACCCAGACGTAGAACTAGCTATCCTAAAGGAAGGAAGGATGAATAACTCTCTACCTCAGAAATAGACCGCAAAAGGTATAGCAAGCCCCCCACGTTCAAAGACTATGGTGATATAGGAAAGCACAATACACAGATGGATGATAGGATTAGCAAAGGTGAGGCCCCATTGACTAAATAGGATAGGATAGGAAAGGGGCTGATGGTGGCCAGAGAAAAACCCTACAAAAATCCAAATACATGATGGTACAAAAAGTCCTCAGATCGCACGATCTGAACTCCGTCCTATATCAGGTACTCTTGTCAAACCAATGAACAGAAAACAGGAACAATTATAAATTCAAGAAGCAACAAACACATGGACTTATAGGAGCAAAACTCCAAACATAGCTGCAGGGACCTTTTAAGCACCTGGAAGGCCACAATTGCCTCTGGGGTCCAATTCTCAGCATCAGCTCCCTTCTTGGTCAAATCTGTCAGAGGCTTGACAATGGCAGAAAAATTGGCTATAAATGTACGGTAAAAATTTGCAAACCCCAAAAACTGCTGCAGGGATTTTAGAGAAGTCGGTTGCACCCATTCGTAAATAGCCTCAACCTTAACCGGGTCCATTTCGATAGTGGAGGGAGACAAGATGAACCCCAAAAAAGAAATCCTTTGCACCCCAAAGAGGCACTTTGACCCCTTAACGTACAGTGCATTATCCTTGAGTATCTGAAAAACAGCCCGTACTTGCTCAACATGAGAGTCCCAATCATCAGACAAAATCAAGATGTCATACAAATAGACAATCAAAAACTTACCAATAAGGTCCCGGAAAATGTCATTCATGAAGGCCTAGAAGATGGAGGGGGCATTAGTGAGCCCAAAAGGCATCACTAGGTACTCAAAATGCCCCTCAGGAGTATTAAAAGCCATATTCCACTCATCACCCTCCTTAATACGGATGAGATTATACACACCCTTAAGATCCAGTTTAGTAAACCATTTGGCACCCTTCACTCTAGAGAAAAGATCAGTCATCAGAGGGAAAGGGTACTCATATTTGATCGAGATTTTATTAAGAAAGTGGTAGTCAATATACAAGGTCTCAACGACACATCTTTCTTAGCAACAAAGAAAAAGCCAGCACCCAAAGGAGAAGATGAGGACTGAATGTGCCCCTTCTCCAATGATTCCCTGATGTATGACCGCATGGCATCATGTTCGGGCACAGACAAGTTGAAAATCCGCCCCTTGGGAAATTTACAACTGGGCACCAACTCAATGGAACAGTTGTAGTCCCGGTGTGGGGGCAGAGAATCAGATTCCTGGTCATTAAATACATCACGGAAATCAGACAAGAAAGCCGGAACATCAACTGTCTGAGCAGACGTGGACGACATGGAAAGGTCCTGATGCACACCTTGACAACCCCAACTAGCTACCGACAAGGATCTCCAGTCAGGGACTGGATTATGAGTCTGCAACCACGGAAATCCTAGTAAGAAAGTATCATGTAATTATGCAATACTAAAAATTTACAAGATTCCTGATGCGCTGGTGCTACTCTCATAGTCACCTGGGTCCAAAATTGGGGTTTATTTTCTGCCAAAGGGGTAGCATCAATGCCCCTTAAAGGAATAGGAGTTTGCAAAGGAACCATGGGGAAACCACAATCCCTAGCAAACCCAAAATCCATCAAATTGAGTGCTGCCCCTGAGTCCACAAAGGCCAGTGCAGAAAATGAAGACAATGAGCAAATCAGTGTGACAGACAAAAGAAACTTCGGTTGCAAAGAACCCACAGTAACAGAACTAGCCAATCTCCTTTCACGTTTAGGGCAGATAGAGATATTATGACAAGCGTCTTCACAATAGAAGCACAGTCTATTCTGCCATCTGAACCCCTGCCGACCAGCATTAGAGAGGATCCTATCACACTCCATAGGCTCCAAAGGCTGTTCCAACGACACAAAATCAGCAGGTATCTTCCTGCGCTCACATAACCGCCTACCGATCTGAATGGCTAAGGTCATAGAGGCATCAAGACCAGAAGGGACGGGGAATCCCACCATTACATCCTTCACATTATCAGCAATACCCTTCTGAAAAAGAGCCGCAAGCGCGTCATCATACCATTTGGTAGGGACCGCCCACTTTCGAAATTTCTGGCAAAAAGTTTCTGCAGAATCCAGATCCTGAGTTAAGGACAACAAGGCCTTTTCTGCTTGGTCCACAATATTGGGTTCGTCATATAATAATCCCAAGGCCAGAAAAAAGGAGTCCACATCACTGAGAATCGGATCATCAGATGCCAAAGAGAAAGTGCGGTCCTGAGGGTCACCACGCAGTAAGGAGATGACAATCTTGACCTGCTGTACGGGATTCCCTGTGGACTTAGGGCGCAGGTCAAAAAATAATTTACAATTATTTTTGAAGCTCAAAAATCTCGACCTATCTCCCGAAAAAAATTCAGGAACGGGAATCTTAGGCTCTGGAAGGGGAATCTGTGCAAGATAAGACTCTATATGACAAACCTTAGCATCAAGATGAGCAACACGCTCACCTAATTCATCCATGCTAGAAAAAAAAAATCTTCCACAGAACCCAGAGAAAAAGAGGAAAAAATACTCAAAAAAAAAAAAATTTCAGCAGACTTTTTTTTGTGTTTGTTTGTTTTTTTCCTTCTTAAAAGTACCCTTTAAATTTTAAGCCGGTTCTACTGTTATGATTCGGAACCATGTAAGATTACAATAGATCATTTGCAAAAAAGGTGACAAGAGCATTGGAAACTAATCTGGCCGCCATCCCCTTACTAACCATCAACACTAGAAGTAGCTGAGGGGTGAACTAACATCCTATGCACCGCGAACGCAGACGGAGAACTAGCTATCCTAAAGGAAGGAAGGATGAATAACTCTCTGCCTCAGAAATAGACCGCAAAAGGTATAGCAAGCCCCCCACATTCAAAGACTACGGTAATATAGGAAAACACAATACACAGATGGATGATAGGATTAGCAAAGGTTAGGCCCCATTGACTAAATAGAAAAGGATAGCAAAGGGGCTGATGGTGGCCAGAGAAAAACCCTACAAAAATCCAAATACCTGATAGTACAAAAAGTCCTCACATTGCACGATCTGAACTCCGTCCTATATCAGGCGCTCTTGTCAAACCAATGAACAGAAAACAGGAACAATTACAAATTCAAGAAGCAACAAACACATGGATTTATAGGAGCAAAACTCCAAACATAGCTGCAGGGAGCTTCCCAGCTAAGCAACAGAGAGAGAAGATTCCAGCATGCAAATAAACTGACAATAACCACAGTAAATGACAAACCCAGAAAAGAACAAAAGAACAAAACAACATAAGAAAGAACCAAGCACTTATCTGGGGTAGATTTGGTCTGGAGCAAGATGAGAAGGCTGGTAAACCAAAGAACAAATGAGAACCGGCTCAGACTGTCAGCAAACCAAGGTTTAAATAAGCAGAGAGTTAGCAATGGAAACACCCATTGCTCCAGCACACCTGGTCTCTGTCCAAACCATTCCTGGCCACAAGAGGGAGCCTCAAAGCAGCAAAAGCATAACTGACATTCACAACACTGCAGCCTGTAGCCATATGCTTTATCTGTGCTGGTATCAATATATAGGGGAACTGCACTGCATTTTTTTAACTTATTTATTTATTTTACACCAGCAGTATAATGTCGCGGGCGGAGGAGGGGACGCCGCGCTCTCCCACTGCTCGGGTCCGGCTGCCGCGGCTGCTGCGGCCTGCTGCTGCTCGGTGGCTCGAGCGATGGGCCGGATCCCGGGGACTCTAGCGGTGCTCCTCGCCCGTGAGTGAAAGGGGTTTGGTTGTGGGGATTGTTTATTGTCCGTGACGCCACCCACGGTTGTGGTGATTATGTGGACACCACCGCTGCTCTGGCTGGGGATCCCGGGAGTAATGGTATGGAGCAGCCAGTTGTTGATTTGCCCCTCCGTGGGTAGGGGATTGGTGGTCCCGGGGCCCAGTGATGGGGTTGGGATGGTGGACAGGCGGGTTATGGGGCCTGTGGAGGTGCAGGGGCGCAGGGGCAGCGCTGTGCCGCACGGCACAGAGGTACTCACTCAGCCAGTAAACACGACACAGTTCTCGGTAAACAAACGGCTGGTTGGACGGGTTCTCGGATGGTTACGGTGCTGATGTTCCCTGCAGTTGACGGTGACGGTCTCTTCCCTGCACCTATGTGTAGTTGTTTGGTAGCGATGGGTTCCCACCGGTAACCCGCTCCCCAGCTTGGATATGAGCCGGAGGAGCTCCACTCTTGCCCGCAGGCACTGGCCCTGGGAAACTGGTGCCTTGGCGGTGGCGATGTCTCCCCTTAACGGTCGGACTTTTGCCTTCAATCGGGACTTGGTTGTTGGGAGACAGAAGTCCCCTTCACTGACGGATTTGGCAAATTATGGCGACTCCTAGCCTTGCCGGGATCCGAAAGGCCCCTGCCCTGGTGCTGACTGTTCTTTGTATACCGCTCCGGTACCGCCGGGTCACCACCCGTCTGCGGTCCTTTCGGCAACCTCCGAGCAATCTCTCCTGCAGACGGTCACCGCCGTCTGCCAACCTTGCTGTCTCAGTCCAGGGCACACACCCGGACCAACTTCAGGCTTCTCGCTGTCACTTTCTCTGTCACTTTCAACTCTCCTCTTACTCTCCCTGTTTACTCCTTCACTTCCCTAGCTTAACTCTCATCTGCCTGGTTTTCCCGCCTCCAGGGCTGTGAACTCCTCGGTGGGTGGAGCCAACCGCCTGGCCCACCCCCTGGTGTGGACACCAGCCCCTGGAGGAAGGCAACAAGGATTTTAGTTTTGACTTTGTGTGTACCTGCAGGGAATGTGGGGTGCGTGTGGTGTTGTGACCTGTGACCCCTGGCTTGCCCAGGGCGTCACAATAACACTGTCAAAGAAGGTGGGGTTGCGGTCTGACTGCAGCCAATCAAATATGCTGATGGGCAGGGAAAGCAGTGAATATGTATGAAGGATAATTATCGGCCCCGAAAGTAGGACTGCATCTATGGGGAGACTTGGCAATCATGTTCTACTTTAACCCTTTTGCTTACTTTTTTTTACAGTGGCCAATCACAGCCATGCCAATACTTGACATGGCTGTGATGGGCAGGGAGAGGGTGATTTTTGTTGATCCTTGGTAAGAGCGCTGACTTTTGTGATAAATGTTCTGATGTCCGATCCAAATGCAATCCAGCAAAAGATCATACGGTTTTAACGTTTTCCGATCTTTGCCGATCAGAATCATTCATCTCTAGTCCTAGGTTCTTCAGTCCATATAAGGTAATCTCAGTCATTAACCCTGTGGCCTTTCAGCTTAAGCTATCCCCAGCACTTTATATATACAACGTTGTTCACAGGTCATTAGTCAAGGAGACTGTGGCGGAGCTCTCTCCAATACTTAGTGCACTGGAGGGGTTATGGCCCGGAAGAAAGAACATGGGTACCGGCATCTGAACTGAACGCCAGTAGATTAGTGCATTCATTCCATGCATCTCATGCAGACAAGCCCCGTTCTGTGGATCCATAGATCCTTTGTAGAAGAAGCTGGTACTGCCGTGGGTGTGCCCCGCTCTGGTGGAATCTCTGGTGAGTCTGGGACCAGAAGGTCACAGCGCCTTATGGTCTGCAGGTCTACATTTTATGTTAAATGTATTTTTTTTTCCTTTGGTGCTGTAGGGGTTAAAGACTCTTTCCTATCTGGCTATCCTTTGAAGCCTTAGTCCCAGGTGTAGCTCTTTGTGACCACTCCCCTTCACTATAAATAGTCACGTGTCTTAACATTGGATGTCTGTTATAGATTCTCATATCTAATCTGTCCACTTCGGAATTGCCCTTGCTATGGACAAAGCTGAAGTATTGGGACAATTGCAGCTGTGGTGTTAGCTGCATTAAAGTTACTTGGAATATTTTGCTTTTGTGTCTATTTCCCCTTATCTGTCTTCCAACCCTTGTGTTGAATTTTTGCAGTTGTGAGACTAGTCAATGCAAGTGAGGGTTTAGGCACATAATTGGCAATGAAGTGAAAGAACCCATATAGGGATGTTAGGGAGTGCAGGGAACAGCCTCAGGTGAGTGCAGGAGGTGAGTCAGTTCCCCTCTCCTTAGCGCCAGGCCCCACTGTTGTATAGTGTCCCTGATGTACCCTGTTTATTTGTGGCGCTCACTGGGGATGGCCTTATTCCTAAAGGCACACTGGTAGTCACTGCGTAACAATAGTGTACTGGAGAACTGGAAAAAAATTCTAGGTGGTATAAAATTGGAAAAGTAGTGCAATTCCACAATTGTTTTGGTGATTTTTATTTTCCATGTTCACTGTATGGTAAAACTGACCTGGCAGTATGACTTTCCAGGTCAGTACAAGTACTTAGATGCCAAACAAATATATATATATATTTTATTTAAGTAGTGAAAAAAATTTAGAACATTAGAAGAAGAAAAATCGCTTTTCGTGCCATGTTCCAAGAACCAGAACGTTACATTTTTTGTGGGATCTGGGGCTAAGAAATGGCTTATTGTTTTGTGCTGACATTTTTACGGATACCTTTTTTGAGTAGATATAGTGTTTTGCTCACTTCTCATTCTATTTTATTGCAATGTTGGGGAGGCCAAAACATGTAATTATTGCATTTTGATTTTTGTTTTCCTCCTTAAGCTATTTACTGATAGGAATAATTTATTTTAAATTTTGATAGATTGGACATTTATGAATACAGCGATACCATATATGTGTATTTTTTTTAATTGTTTTGTTTTCAAGGAGGGGTGATTTGACATTTTGTTAGTTTTTTATTCATATTTTTAATTTTTTTTTATCTTTTTATTGTATTTACAAATCCCCTTAGCAGACTTGAAGCTGCGATCGTTCAATTGCTTATGTATCAAAGAGCAGTGCATCAACATCAGATATCTGCCTATCTAGCTCAGCTGCATTGACCAGGCAATGATGCGGGCACGGCGTGCAAACCTGCATCAAAGCAAGGGACATGGCATATGGCGTAAATCATATGTTGTGAAGGAATTAAATTTGCTATTGCGAGAAGGTACCCTTCAAATATAAGAGACCTAAAGCAATTTGCAAAAGAAGTGTGGACCAAAATTCCAGTTGAGAGGTGTAAAAAGGCTGTTGATGGCTATAGGAAGTGATTTATTGCAGGAATTTATTCCAAAGGGCTTACAATCAAATATTAAGTTAAGGGTGCCAACAATTTTGTGTGGTCCATTTTTGTTTATTTTTTTTCAATTTTCCCTTTTTTCAGGTTGTTTTTTTTTGTTGTTCCAATACACACAAAATAAATTAAGATGTGTATACGGTAAATAAAACATGTAATAGCAATAATTTTCTGGTAGAAATACATCATTTTTCTTCAATTTCAAGGGCGCCAACACTTTCAGCCATGACTATATACTGTATGTGTATATAGCAAAAGTGAATACACCCCTCACATTGTTGTAAATATTTTTATTATATCTCTTCGTGGGACATCACTGAAGATGTGACACTTTGATACAATGTAAAGTAGTCAGTGTACAGCTTGTATAACTGTAACTTTGGTGTACCCTCTAAATAAGTGAACACACAGCCATTAATGTCTAAATCACTGACAACAAAAGTGAGTACACCCCTAGGGGAAAATGGCCAAATTGTGTCCATTTGGCCATTTTTCCTCTTCAGTGTCATATGACTCATTAATTTTTCAAGGTCTCAGGTGTGAATGAAGAGCAGGTGTGTTAAATTTGGTGTTATCGCTCACATACTCTCTGATACTGGTCACTGGAAGTTCAACATGGCACCTCATGGCAAATATGGCACATCATGCAAAGAATTCTCTGAGGATCTGAAAAAAAGAATTGTCACTGTACATAAAGATGGCCTAGGCTGTGAGGTGTCATATCTTCCTGTATAATTTGTACTCTGTAATGTTTTGACTTTAGGGCTCAATAGTAGCACATCTAAATTGACTTCTAGACCATCTAGAAATTCCAGGTCAGTCCTTAAAAATAGGGCACAGTTTTGCATTGTTGGTAAAAAAAAAAAATAAAGCGTTTGTGATTTTTTTGAAGCTGCAGAAACTTATCAGAACATATCAGAATTTTGGGCTGCAGACATGGATCACTTATAGTCATAACGATTTATTATGGTTTTACAATGTGTCCAAAAAAAAAATTGTCTGTCCATTATTTTTTTCTAAACCATCCAGAAAAAATAAAAAGTCAATTTGGCAACTCTGCATGTATGAAAACAGCGTCGGACTGGCCCAGCGGAGTACCAGAAAATCCTACGGTGGGCCCCTGGAGCCCCCTTCCTCAGTGGGCCCAAATGCGTTATATGGTGCGGGGTACCACGGGCTTGTTACCGTGGGCTGGGCAGGTGTTTAGCGGGCAAGGGTGTTTAGCGGGCAGACTGGGCCCCCATGCTCTGATGGCCCCCAGCCTTTCCATCATTAACTGCAGTGATCGCACAGAATAATTTGTGCGATCTCTGCGGTTTCCGTGGTTAATGACCAATAAGTCCAGATTTTCATTTTATCAAGCATTTTATGCTAACTTCATAAACCATTAGTTTCAAAAAAGAGAACGGAGTATTTACACATATTATAGGTACAAAAAATATATATTTTATTTGAAACACCATACAAAATTAGTGACAGACATACTACATGAAATTTAAAAATTGCAGTGTTACAGTGTGCTGAAATATGTGATGCCCTGGACTAGCCAGGTAGTCACAAACATACCAACACACACACCCCCCACCCTAGGCAGTTACAGCAGCCAAACACAAAACCCTTGTTGCCTCCCTCCAGAGTCTGATGTCCACACCAGGTGGGGCGGAGCCAGGTGGTTGGCCCCACCCACCGAGGAGTTCACAGACCTGGAGGCGGGAAAAGCAGTCAGTTGGAGTTAGAGTTTGGAGGTGAAAGTGAGAGGTCACGAACTGCAAGTGTCTGGGTTGGAGCCCAGACACTGACAGCAAGGTTGGCAGATGATGGTGGCCGTCTGCAGGAGTTAGTGGAACTCCGCAGAGCCGTAAGGACCGGCGTCAGGCGTCGGCCTGCCGGTACCGGACCGGGGAATGGAGTGAAACTAAGCACACAGGCAGGGCCATCGGACCCCGACCAGGCTTGGAGCTGCCGTCAATAGTCAAATCCGAGTGTGACAGGAACCCCAGGGGTTTCCCAACTACTAAGTCCCGATTGAAGGCAACCGTCCACCCAGAGAGGATATACAGACACCGCCACAGGCTAGAGATCCAAGGGCCAGCGCCTGCGGGCAAAACGGGCTCCTACGGCACCTATACGCCAGGGAGCGGACTACCGGTGGGCAACCACAGGAGTCAGAACATTCTAAAAGGTGCAGGGAAAGACAGCCACCATCAGCCGCCCGGGGAGAGCACAACAACAACACTGCAGCCAGCTGCGGGACCCGTCCATCCGGCCGTTTTGGTTTACCAGAGACTCTGTCAGTGATTGTCTGAGTGAGCACACCAGTGCCGTCCGGCACCGCGCCGCGCTGTCCCTATAACCCTGCACCCCAGCCATCCAGCCTCCCCGTTACACCATCGGGCCCCGGGATCACCAACCCCTACCCACGGAGGGGACAACATCTCAGCTGCACCCTACCATCTCTCCCGGGATCCCCGTTACCAGCAGCGGTGGTGCCATTGTCACCATGACCCGTGGGTGGCGTCACGAACAATCTCCCTAACCAAACCAACCCCTTTTCACTCACGGGTGAGGAGCGCTGCTCGAGTCCCCGGGTCCGGTCCACCACTCAAGCCACCGAGCAGCAGCAGCAGAAGCCCCGGACCCGAGCGTGGTGAGCGCGTCCCCTCCGCCCGCGACAAATACACAATGATGCGGAGGTTTGAACATGCTGATATGATAAACAGGCAACACCAATATAGTGTAATATAATTGCTGATATTACTGCGGGTTACAATCACAAATAATGTTATTTAAATTATTTACCATGGAATGACACTTGTATGCAAATAATGACATAGCCACAGTAGGCAGGCTGGCAACATTAGAAATCACAATCTTTTAAAGAAGTTCTCCAAAATTTTAAAAAGGATTCTGCTTGTTTCCACAACTAGCAGTACTGTTGTTCATAGGAAGCGCCTGGTGTTGCCTAAGCTGCAAAGTCATATTCAGCTCTTGGAAAAGAATAGCAATGTTTCTGGTAGGAACAAAGCTAACAAACCCTTCAATTCTCCCTGAAGGACTCCATGCATCTATAACAAACTTACCTGTCTTTGGTCCAATCAAGCAATGCACTTCTTTTCAATAAGCAACACTGACAGGAGGAAAATGCTGCAAATTTGGCCTTTGGACTGTCTGATTACTCTTTTGCTTGGCCTCTGTTTCTGACTGTCCTAGACTTGAAGCTAGCTTGAGTACACATTTTGATATCCTATTCTGTCTTTGTCCACGGCTCCCTGCTTTTGAGCTGCTATCCAACACTTGGCTCAATTTACACTACCAGCCAGCAGCTTCTCCGGTGATGCTGACAAGCCTGCACCGGGGCCTGGGGTAACTCGTTACTAGACAGCAGTTCTGCTCCTGGGGCGCCGCGGTTTCTCTGTGACCCCATCGGTGTCGTTTAAGTAATAGGAAGGGGATGATGACAGTTTATTTGTGACGCCACCTGTGGTATGCAGTAAGATAGGTGCCGACCCTGCGAGATGTGACTCCCCAGGGAATATGGTGACGCAGCTTATATGGTGCAGCTCTCCACAGGTAGTTTTGGGCCCGAGGGCGGATAGGGGTTGTAGTAGGCTATAATGGCGGGTGCAGGAGCATAATGGAGCGACACAGGGATGCAGTCTCAAGGTTTTTACTCACAGTAGCAGGGTAACATGACATGCCAGTGACCGTCTTTGGAGTGGTGCTTTCCACTGTGATGGGCTCCAGCCAATCCTAGGAAGTTCGGAGGTCGAGTCCAGTGCACCATTATTAAGTGTACCTTCCCTAGTCTTCTTCCTGCACTTGCTTCGCCCTCCTGCCTTGCGCCCTCGCTCACTGAAGCCTGTGCCAGTGCATGTGGACCCTGTTGGGTGGCGGGAAGCTGTATCCCTTGGTCCTTTTGGGTCACCTTCCAGTGAATTCGTGTGCGGATGTGGCTTTTGTGCTTGAAGTCACCTCAGCCGCTGGTATTGCTAGTGGAGTACGTAGGTCCTTCTCCTCTAGCCTAGGGACTAGTCCCCGTGTTGCGACCTAGTCCTTCCACCCATAGATTATATGTGGAACAAGGCCACGGAAGGTTAGTTCCCGTGGTCTCTAGGACCCCTTCTGTCTGTGCCCGATCCGAGTTGCACCAGCTCCAGGCCACACGTCTTTTCTCCTCCACTGCTCCTCTCCAATTCCTGACTCTCTCCAACTCCACACTTCACACTGTGTTCCCACTTGTACTATTGTGTTCCCACTCCTAAGACTCCACCCTCCAGCCTGGCTTCCGGTGTAATCACGCCTTTGCCATGTCTTGTGTGAACCGGTGATGACCTCCTCCTTACCTAGGATGGAATACCACACCTTTGGATGAGGTGTAGTACCTCTGTGGTGACTGAAGCCTCAGGGGTGCCACTCTCCCCTACAGCAAATCCTAGCACGTCCTCATGCTGGAACAAAACAAAAATACAGTGGTTTGAAGACATGCACATTTTTGTATGCTGTAAACATTATAAACATTTTCTTCAGTTTATGGGAGGCACTCTCTTGAACATTACCAACATGATAAACTCTTACATTACACTATAAAAACTTGACAGTATAAAATATTAGCTTTTGCATAATAACATTTTTGATAGAGAGTACGATGCCAAGTGTCCTTGCACCGTTCCTTTGATGTGTAAACTTGTAACAGCAAATAAACAAAGTGGGGGGCCCGCCACAAAAAAAACCCCAACGTAGGCTCTGGGTGGGCGACAGAGCGTTCTTGATCACACTTCATTGCACCTGCAACGCCAGATGGGTTTTATCTCATGTGAGCTAAGAATTATGCTAGAGGGCGCTGTAATCAACGCAACTATATACAAGGAAGTCCTGGCCATACATAGTCCAGCGGCCCAGTTGTCCATTTAACTCAAATATCAACAAATGTAAACATTATCACAAGAAAACATAATTAACTTAGTTGGCAGCCTCCCGGTCATACGCATACTCTGGTGCTATTTCCAGGCGCTGCACATTTAGGCCGTACCACCCACATTCACCTTTGTAGCGATTATACGCGACCTCACCACCGGGAAAGAGGTCATGTCTTGGATGGCCTTTATGGAGGTGGACTTCCATATCCAGCTGGGAAACGAAGATGTCCTTCACGAGACCAGTCTCACTGACAAAGCCCCATCCTTTCTCCAGGTTGAACTGGACGACCATCCCGTAACTTAGCGGTCCCCGCTCTGATGGTCGGACCTTGTGGAGTCATTAATTTCTGGCCATTTTGCGGGCCTTCATCTCCCCCCATCTCGTCTGGTGCCATTCCTGCTCCGCTTGCAGTTTCAGGCACTGCTGCCGGCAGGACACCGCAATGGCACTTGCAGTGGGGCGGAAGTTAAAAGGGGCCACCAGTCCTCTCGCACCATCGATGATGACATACGATGACAAGCGTCGCTGCACCTGACTGAGTGCAAGGGCAGGGGGAGCTGAGAAGGGTCCCAATAAGGTGTCTTCAGCGACCCAGGCAACAGGGGTTGTCGTCTCTGTTACCTCTCCGTTGCTGGTCTTTTCCTCCTCCTAGGCTGGTGATGCGCACTCCATCAGGGCATGTCCCTCTTCCACCACCTCCATCATCAATGCCTGCCATTGCTGGACTGCACCCGCTTGGAGCTCCAGCAACCAGCGTCCCAGCCTCTTCACCACCTCCTCCTCTAGGAAGGTTGGATCCAGGACTGTTCGTGGTACTGGGGTATTCTCCGGACAGCCAGGGGAGCTGGTCGCTGCCACCCCACGCTCCAGGTTGTCCCAGTTGCAGCTTGTCATGGCGCACTCCAAATATTTCTGCGCAGTTTTCCCATCCATCACCACTTCCTGGGGAGGCAGGACTTCTGGGCCCTTGGGTAAGTTTCATTTCTACTTTCGTGCTGCAGGGGGCGGGCATGGCTTTTCGCGCCATGCCACTAACCAGCCCACGAAGGGCGGATACACCCAAGCTATATGTTTGCACATGGCGTCTGTTCTTTTTCAATGGCCACCAACGCATTGTCTTTCCCCACAGTCTGTTAAGTACAGTACCCGTGGCAACCGGCACGAACATCCTGTTCATGATGCCAAGTTGACATGCCCGCACCAGGGCCTGGGGTGACTTGTTACCGAGAATTGGTTCTGTTCCTTGGGAGCCGCAGCGGCGTGGCCCGGCTGCGTGACCCCGGCAGTGTCGTTTAGGTAATAGGAAGGGGAAGATGACAGTTTATTTGTGGCGCTACCTGTGGTATGCAGCAAGATAGGTGCCGCCGCTGCAAGATGGGGCTCCCTGGGGCAGATGGTGACGCAGCTTAGATGGTGCAGCTCCCCACAGGTAGAGCTGGGCCCCAGGGCAGATGGGGGTGGTAGTAGTCTATGATGGCAGGCCCAGGCAAATTACGGAGCGACACAGGGATGCAGTGTCAAGGTTTTTACCTACTGTAAAAGGTTCCAGGGTAACATGACATGCCAGTGACTGCCTTTGGGGTGCTGGGTTCAACTGTGATGGGCTCCAGCCAATCCCAGGTAGTTCGGAGGTCGAGTCCGCTGCACCGTTCTTAAGTGTACCTTCTCTGGTCATCTTCCTGCACTTATTTTGCCCTCCTGGATTGCGCCTTCGCTCACTGAACCCTGTGCCAGTGCCTATTAGGTGGCTTGAAGCTCTATTCCTTGGTCCTTTTGGGTCATCTTCCAGTGAATTTGTGTGTGGATGTGGCTTCGGTGCTTGAAGTCACCTCATCCACTGGTTTTGCTAGTGGAGTACGTAGGTTCTTCTCCTCTAGCCTAGGGACCAGTCTCTGTGTTGTGACCTAGTCCTTCCACCCGTAGATTATATGTGGAACAAGGCCATGGAAGGTTAGCTCCTGTGGTCTCTAGCACCCCTTCTGTCTGTGCCCGGGCTGAGCTGCACCAGCTCCAGGCCACAGGAGTTTGCTCCTCCACCTCTCCTCTCCAACTCCTGACTCTCTCCAACTTCACACTTCACACTGTGTTCCCACTTGTACTTTTGTGTTCCCACTCCTAAGACTCCACCCCCCCAGCCTGGCTTCGGGTATTATCACGCCCTTGCCATGTCTGATGAGGTGTTTCTGAGCCTGGGTGTTGTGCTTTTGCTTGAACCGGTGATTACCTCCTCCTTACCTAGGATGGAATACCACACCTCTGGATGAGGTGCAGTTCCTCTGTGGCGACTGAAGGGGCGCCACAATGCAACCTGGGGTCCTCTGCAGGGAAGCCTTGATCCATGTAAGAGGGGGAAAAAGTAAATATGACATATCTTCTACATACATTGAAACATTTGCCAGGAGGTTGTCAGTCTCTTGAATAAGCATAAGGCTGCCAGGCTCTGATAATCAGTTAATGTCATTTAACGATCTCAGGAACCTATACAGTATGGACAGCATTGAGGCACAGATGATTTATCTTATGACCTGGACTACACTTGTTTGGACTTCCTTTAAATACTCCACAGGGCCGATAGATTTTTCCTTATCTATGACAATCTGATTCTTGGAGAAACATGAGATTTAGCTTTGCTGTCTAGCGATGGCCAACATTGTTGACCCAACTGTTGACCCTCTACTCTCTTACTTCACATGCCCCCCACATTATATTCTTCTTTACCAAGAGGATGGTGGATATTTCAGAAATTCATGGTACTAAGAGGTTTTCTTTTGCATGGCAAGTTGGCGACTAGAGTGTATTTCAACATTACTTACAAACTCTTCCCTTTGGAAATTGTGAGAAAGCAACAGATATTTTGTATTCTTAGAAAAATTAGAGCTAGCTCCAATGGAGTCTATCCCCTTAATTTTTACCTAAATAACTGTGCTCTATCATATATTTACGCCTGTTTGAATAGTGCTTCTATTTCCTCCAAAATTGCTTTCACATCTCAGTGAGACTTACCATATAGGGAGTTAAATCCAAGTTGAAGACATGCAGAGGCTTTATACTGCTGCCAGTAGGGTAGCTAACAGGATACCCTAATGGAGATTTCATTGAAAATGTTCCACTAAGTACCAGGTCCCAACAAGGTTACACACTATTTACCTAGATTTATTGATTTATTTTACAGATGTTATAACCTTGAGGGTTCCTAATTTTACCCATGGTGGTTGTGTTGTAATGTCAAACCTTAAATTAAGAAATATAACTAGATTGGCTGTTTCTGTTTTGGAAAATACACTAATAACCAATCTGAAAAAAATGCATTTTAAGGCTATGTGCCCACGTTACGTTCTATTACGCAGCGTGTAAGCCACTGCATGTGCGTCTCAGAATGCAGCCAAAAAGCTGCGTTCTGAGATTCATTGTAACTGCAGAATTCCTGCAGAATTCATGCGTTCTGGATGCTTGCTCTGCCATGGGAAAAGCATCCAGAACGCACATTTTTGACAGTGCGGTCCCACTTGCCTCCGATGCATCCCCATAGACTTGTAGCAGAGATGAGTGGGACCGTACTGTCAAAAAGAGCATGGCTGGCTTCGAGAGAGAACCGCGCGATCAGAATGAACTTGGATGAACTTCACCCAACTTCATTATGATTGCGCGGCTCTGTGCATGTGCAGCGGCTTGATTTGCGATCACAGGTGAAGGACTCACCGGTAACCGCAAATCTCCTGAGTGACTGAAGTGAGCCGCGCAATCACAGGTGCCATCACTCAGGTTACCCGCGGCCAGCTCGAGTCCTCCACCCGAGACCTGTGGCCGCGGGTAACCTGATTGATGTCTCCGCTGACAGTGTGACTCACTTCAGTTGCTGTGTGGAGCTGACAGGAGTTCTACGGCCGCTCCTGCTAGCTTCATGTAGCAGAGCTGGATGCATCGTGGGACCTCGTGAGGATTACTCCGGACCTGGAGGGACTTTAATAAAGTGGTGAAAGAGGGGTATTTTTGTCTTTTATTTCAAATAAAGGATTTTTTTTGGGTGAATGTGTTTATTTACTTTCACTTAAAGGTTAATCATTGGGGGTGTCTCCTAGACGCCTGCAGTGATTAACATAGGACTTAGTGGCAGCTATGGGCTGCCATTAATTCCTTATTACCCAGATTACCACCACACCAGGGCAGTTCTGGATGAGCCGGGTAGAGTCCCGGGACTGTCGCATCTAATCGATGCGGCAATTCCAGGTGGCTGCTGGCTGATATTTTTAGGCTGGGGGCTCCCCATAACATGGGGCTCCCTGTCCTCAGAATACCAGCATTCAGCCGTGTGGCTTTATCTTGGCTGGTATCAATGTTGGGGGGACCGCACGCCGTTTTTTTAAAATTATTTGTTTATTTATTTTACTGCACTACATAGACCCGCCAACCGGCGGCTGTGATTGGTTGCAGTGAGACAGCTGTCACTCAGCATGGGGGCGCGTCTGACTGCAACCAATTATAGGTGCCGGTGAGCGGGGAAAGTAGGGAATACGAGATTGAATAATGAGCAGCCGGCATTTTCAAAAGCTGGAGAAGTTGCCGCAGTGTGATAGCCATGCAGCGCCGCGCCGGTGTTCGGTCAGTGATCGTTGAGTATGAGTGAGGGGGGAGAGAGATAGACCAACCGACAGGGAGACAGAGAGACCGATATACAGACAGAGAGAGAGAGACCGACATTGAAACCAAAACGCACAAAAGAAGTGACATGTTGCTTTTTAGAATGCAGCGTTTTGGCAGCATGCAAATCGCTGCGTTCTAAAACGCAACGTGCGCATGGATTATGCACAATCTTCATAGATTGTGCTGGGGACGCAGGACGCATGCAGTTACACTGCAGTGCAATACGCAGCGTAACTGCATGCAAATATGCAACGTGGGCACATAGCCTAAGAGATAAAATTGTTTCATTAAAGTTTCCTACAATCTGTTACAATATATGGTGATGGCTGCCAGAATCCATATAACCAAGAATTGTAGGAAGCCTACTCTATAGTGGCAGTCTAAACCAGTGAAAACAAAATAATTATATGTGAAAGCTTGAATTCAATCAGAGATGATACTAGAGAAAGATTTGAAAACATTTTGACCCCATATATATATTTGGGAGCTCCCAACATGGCTTATTGCATATCTCTCTGAAAGCCTGGTCACTTGGTTTCTTCCTCATTGAGCAACTACCAGTCTAATGTAAAATGGGGCATTCAGCTTTAAGCGAATGACCTGGAATAAATGCTAACACACATTGGAATCACATGTATTGTTTGAATGAAATGTTTATAGAGTCTATTTTTTATTATTTTAGTACTTCAATTGACTTGTTTTTCTGTTATATACAAGTAATTCATATACCATTTCGCTATGCACATGGACAAATTCATTGATGCATAGTATAACCTTATCAGTACTTGACTGTGTGAGATTTGTTCTATTGTATCGTCCTTTATTTTATTTCTATACCATGTACTGTGTAAGCTACAATTGAATAAAAGGGTTGAAACAAACAAAAAAGGAAAATATTAGAGGGCCCTTAGGGCTTGTTAAGGAGAGTGGCCTGTGCAAAATCTGTTCCTGATAGCATATTTGAGTTAATAGCTTATTAACACCTGCCTTACAATTTCAACTACAAAAGTATTTTAAAGGGAATCTGTCACCAGTTTTTTCCACCTAATCTGAGAGCAGTATAATGTAGCAAAAGAGACGCTGGTTACAGCAATGTAACTTACTACAGAATTTTTCCAAAAATAAGACACTGTTTTATACTTTTTTTGCCTAGAAAAGAAGCGCTAGGGCTTATTTTCAGGAAGATCTTTTTTTGGGGAAAACACAATTGGGTATAAGTTTCCAGTCTGTGTATAAATAACACAATAAAGAAATCCTAAAACTTAGCTTTTACTAAGAGCATTTTAAAAAAGACCAATAGTCTCATAAAATCAAACAAAACACACATAAAAAGAAACACAGGTAGTGGCTCGTAAACTCAAGACAGAGACCACTCCTATGTAAGGCACAGTTTTGCATATTTCCCCCAAAAACTCCACCATAAGGTAGTCAAATGGCAGTTTCTCAATTTTTCCAAAAATATCCCTCCTAGGGTAACCGCCCCTCCGGACAGGTTTAAGGAATATAGTGTGGGGAATATTTCGGTGAGAAAAACAACCGTTTACCCAGAGATTTTTCCACTCTTACTGGGGCAGTATTAGGCACATGTCAATATTTTTATGGCACTATCTGCTAATATAAATATGGAAGGATCTCACCTATTTAGAAATGTAGGACCGTGTCCCGGCATCGGATTCCAGGCATCAAGATTGACCTTCCAAATATTTAGTCATTCCCAGTCCATCCTTGCCGAGAGATAAATTTCACTGGGATTAAACAACCATCCCGGTATTTGCAGAAAGGTTTTTTCTTTACTCCCTTACTCCCGACACGTTTCGTGTCTGTCACTCATCAGGGGAGTTTTTTATGGTATAGTTTCTGCTGTCCACATACAGCCTTATAATTTACTGCAAAGATAGTCCTGAGCTAAAATAGGGATATAATAAGGAGTCCCCGTTATTATTTCAGCCCAACACAAACTTAAAGAAGGCCCATTATTCTGTAAAGGTATTTCCACTTACCACATGTCTCCCATCAGCGTGTGTATTCTGTGCCGCGCTCACCGTGCATGGGCGCCACCATTTTTAAAAAGGGGCCGCGCATGCGCATTGAGCACCTAATTATAGGAGGAGTTTGGTCCGGGCAACAACGTCCCGATCATGTGACCCAAAACTCCTCCCACTATCTCCGCATGATCATCCGGACAACTTCCTATTACTCAGGACCCGGTCACGCCTCTCACCTCATCATCTGACGGCCCCACTACATCATCGGTAGGTATCCTTGGAACGCAAAGCTTGCGTTCCACCTCCGTTATACATTTAAAAGTGGATTTCATATGTTATTTTCTTTTTTATGGCCATCATATTGACAGTATGGGGTAGATCTTTCTATCACCATCCACCACATCTAATATCCTACAAACTCGTGCAAACCGCATTTCTCTCCTTGTATATGGACAGTCCCAGTATAAAGGGAAATATATTTTTTCCAAGTAGACGCAACTCTCTTAATTATATCATATTCCCAAAGTCCCAATATATCCATATCTATTCACCCTATAAGAATTAGAGCCCCATAACAAAATTTTAGCCATTTTTTAGAACTTGATTTTATTCCATCTTCTATTATTTTTACGGGGATTTTTCTTTCTATGCTGAATTCCAACTCCCAAAAACTTCGCCAGAGAGATTTATAGAAAAAACAATATCCTTTTTAAAGGGAATTTCTGAGGGGACTTTAGATATAGCCGAGGTGGGAGAAACCGAGGATGGGGCCAAGGACATTATTAAGCACGGGCATATATAGATTAAGGGGTACAAGGGTAGAACCGCCACTGCTAAAAAGTGAGCCCTCAACGCTCACCCTAACCATCAAGATCTCATTCCTACCTATACAGCGGAGGTTGGCACCCTACAACTTACACGACCATGGCGCCCCCGCTCCTCGGTGGCTGTCCCTTCTAGTTAACCCTTACCTAAAGTGCACCTACAAAGGGAGAGAAAGATAGATTTTCATTTAAGCCCTGTGGTGCCAATGTGTTTAATTTGTACACCCAAAAACATTCTTTCTGTAGGAGAAGATTGTCCCAATTCCCCCCTCTATAGGGTGGCCCAATGTGGTCAATTCCCATGATAGAGATAAAACCCATGTTGCCTCCATGTTCCTGGTTTACATGCCTAGCCACTGGGGTATCGTTTTTATTCACAATATCTCTCTTGTGTTCCCCCATTCTTCGCCTCAGCTCCCTACTGGTTTTACCAAAATATATCTGCCCACATCTGCATTGGATCTTATATATTACCCCCTTTGTTTTGCATGTAATAAAGGATCTGATCCTATATGTTTTTTCTTTCTTTGAATCCATAAATTCTTTTCTCTCTTTTAGTAATACACAGAAACTACAGTCACGGCATTTATAGCACCCCAGCACGGTGCTTACTCCCCTCCTTTTTGCCTGGAAGTGGCTATGCACCAGCCTATCCTTCAAAGATTTCAACCGTCTGAACGTAATCTTTTCTGAGAGTAATTTGGCCATATCCGGGTCCATTCTCAATATTTGCCAGTACTTGGCCAAAACATCCCTCAGACAGTGAGATCCGTTATCAAAATTAGTAATATACTGTAGGGTATTTCTCTCTCCAGTGTTTCGTGGAGTGGAACCCAGCATTTTTGTATGGTCCATTACCCTTACTTTTTGAAAGGCTTCATTAATCAAGTATTTGGGATATCCCTTATCCTCCAACCTCAATTTCAGATCCGATAAATATTCCAGAAATTTTTGTTCAGTTGAACAATTTCTACGCATTCTAATGAATTGGCTTTTTGGTATTCCCTTCTTATGGGTTCTAGGATGCGCACTGTCCCATCTGAGAAGGGAGTTAGAGGATGTCTTCTTTCGGAAGGTGCTTGTACACAGATGGCCCTCCGGCCCCACCTCCACCAATACATCCAAAAAGACCAGTTTGTTCTCATCTGCCTCAGAGGTGAATTTTAAACCTAGATCATTCGTGTTCAGGTCAACCACAAATTTAGAGAAAGTAGTCTTATCACCCTTCCAGATAACAAATATATCGTCCAAGAATCTTACCCACAAGACAATGTTCTCGGTGTCAATATTACCTCCAAATATGACGGTTTCCTCCCACCAGCCCAGGAGCAAATTTGCATACGATGGGGCACAGCAACTCCCCATCACGGTGCCCCTGCGCTGGTGGAAGTACTTACCGCCATATGTGAACACATTCCTAGTGAGGCAGAATTCCAACGCCTTCATTACAAAGTCATTGTGTCTGGTCAGGTGATTTCCTCTTGTATTGAGGTAGTAACTGGTTGCCTGTAGGCCTTTTTTATGTGGGATTGAAGAGTATAGCGCTTCCACGTCTATGCTGCATAGTAGCATCCCTTCCTCCAAGAAGACATCCTCTATCTTTCTCAAGAAATCCGTAGTATCTTTTAGATATGAATTTAATGATGTCACAAAAGGTCTCAGGATAACGTCCAGATACATACTCAAATTTTCTGTCAGGCTCTTAATTCCTGACACAATGGAGCGGCCCTTCAAAGGGTTCACCCCCTTGTGTATTTTTGGCAAAGTATAAAAAGTTGCCATCACTGGGTGCTTTGGGAGAAGAAAATCATATTCCTGTATATCAATCAATTTATCAAATAATGCCTTGTCCAGAAGTTTTTTTAGTTCTTCTTTGAATCTAGGGATTGGATTACTCAGCATTTTTTCATAGCAGTCCTCATCACCCAAAAGGTTCATACAAAGGTCATTATATTTCTCCGAGTCCAGCACAACCACATTCCCCCCTTTATCTGAGGGCTTTATGGTTATGCTGGTATCAGTTTCCAGTGATCTCAGGCTGGTCATCTCCGCTCTGGTCAGATTATGCTTTCTCCCTGTGTTCCTGATACCCTTTCGAATATCCTCCGTGATTAAATTAACAAAGACGTCTACCACATCAGGTTCACCAAGTAAAGGAGGCATCTTACCACTCCTATTTTTTAATTATGTGAATGGGCCTTCTCCAGACACACTCGGAATATTAGAGTCAAGTCCATAAAGCAATCGTACATCCTCAAGAATATCCTCAGGGATTCCTAACTCATCACTCATTTTTTTTTCCTTCATCATAAAAAACTTTTTCCATTTTAGTTTTCTTGCGAATAAATTCAGATCCACAATGCTCTTAAATTCAATAAAATCTGTAGTAGGGATGAAGGATAGTCCCTTATTTAGAACAGAGAGCTCCAATTTATTTAAATACCTTGAGGAAAGGTTAATCACTTGGGGGTTTTTTCTCAATTTTGCTGATTCATCTGGTTCTTTTGACTCCTCAGGTGGTATTGATGCTCTAAAAATTTACCACCTCTGTTGGAGTTGAAGGAATTTCCTCTACCACTGTTGTTCCCCCTCCCTCTTGATCGGGTATAGTAGTGCTTAGGTCTATATCCACTATTTTTTGATTCTACATCAGATAACTCCCCCTCAGTAGAGGTGACATCCGTCTCAGTATTTTTCACAAATTTATCTGCGGGAAACAGGTACACCTTGTTGTCTTTAAAGTCCTGTAAATCCCGAACATAAAATCTGTGTTTTTTCTTCTTTAAGTGGTACTGGAACTTTTCAATTTCCCCCTGTAAAGAAATGTCATTATTGTAGTCAGTTTCCCCTAAAAACCTCTTTGTAACCTCAATTTGTTCTTTCAAAGAGGCTTCCAGGTTACATAAGTTTTTCCTTTCCTCATCCAACAAGATTTTCATAAACTTTAGGGAGCTCTCTGTTGCCTCCTTCTCCCATTTTTTCATAAATTCTGAGTTTTTATATCTAAATCCTGGTTGTAAAGAAATTCTTAGGTGTCTAGGTACAATACCATCCTTTATATAACACTCCAATGATTGTACTTCCCACCATGAGATTATTTTATCCTTATAGGTCTTTGTAAGGTCCTTAAAGGCCCCATTCAATGTTGGTGTGTATTTCTTAAGACAGAAGGTTTTCTCAGAAAAAACTTCCCTTGCCTCATTCATCCACTGTCTAGTGTCCAATTCGGCAGAGAGAAAACCTGCCATTGCACAAATCCAAATTAGATAAATATATATTTCAGCTGGATATTTTTAAATCACAAACACCCGATTTAAGTGATCAAACAATATAGCAGTGTGGGTATAAATAATACAATAAAGAAATCCTAAAACTTAGCTTTTACTAAGAGCATTTTAAAAGAGACCAATAGTCTCATAAAATCAAACAAAACACACATAAAAAGAAACACAGGTAATGGCTCGTAAACTGAAGACAGAGACCACTCCTATGTAAGGCACAGTTTTGCATATTTCCCCCAAAAACTCCACCATAAGGTAGTCAAATGGCAGTTTCTCAATTTTTCCAAAAATATCCCTCCTAGGGTAACCACCCCTCCGGACAGGTTTAAGGAATATAGTGTGGGGAATATTTCGGTGAGAAAAACAACAGTTTACCCAGAGATTTTTCCACTCTTACTGGGGCAGTATTAGGCACATGTCAACATTTTTATGGCACTATCTGCTAATATAAATATGGAAGGAGCTCACCAATTTAGAAATGTAGGACCGTGTCCCGGCATCGGATTTCAGGCATCAAGATTGACCTTCCAAATATTTAGTCATTCCCAGTCCATCCTTGCCGAGAGATAAATGTCACTGGGATTAAACAACCATCCCGGTATTTGCAGAAAGGTTTTTTCTTTACTCCCTTACTCCCGACACGTTTCGTGTCTGTCACTCATCAGGGGAGTTTTTTATGGTATAGTTTCTGCTGTCCACATACAGCCTTATAATTTACTGCAAAGATAGTCTTGAGCTAAAATAGGGATATAATAAGGAGTCCCCGTTATTATTTCAGCCCAACACAAACTTAAAGAAGGCCCGTTATTCTGTAAAGGTATTTCCACTTACCACATGTCTCCCATCAGCGTGTGTATTCTGTGCTGCGCTCGCCGTGCATGGGCACCACCATTTTTAAAAAAGGCCACGCATGCGCATTGAGCACCTAATTATAGGAGGAGTTTGGTCCGAGCAGCAACGTCCCGATCATGTGACCCAAAACTCCTCCCGCTATCTCCGCTGATCATCCGGACAACTTCCTATTACTTAGGACCCGGTCACGCCTCTCACCTCATCATCTGACGGCCCCACTACATCATCGGTAGGTATCCTTGGATTGCAAAGCTTGCGTTCCACCTCCACTATACATTTAAAAGTGGGTTTCATATGTTATTTTCTTTTTTATGGCCATCATATTGACAGTATGGGGTAGATCTTTCTATCACCATCCACCACATCTAATATCCTACAAACTCGTGCAAACCGCATTTCTCTCCTTGTATATATAAGTTTCCAGCCCCTCCCAAAAAAAAAAACAAAAACAGACCTCCTCCTCATGAGAATCATGCTTACCTTACTTAACAGCGGCATGGCTCCAAGGTCCTCCTGAGATCTCCGGCGGGCACTCCCAGCAGGTATGCTCCACAGCGGTCCTCCTCTGTTTCTGACCGGCCGACACACTCACATACATCAGAAGGCACACACACACTCATACTCATTCACACACACATCAGGTCACACACACAATCACACATCAGAATGTACACACACACTCACTCACCACATCCGGCGATACCAATTACTTCTAGCCAGCAGGGGAAGATGGGACGCAGTACTGTTGAGCTCGAGGACCTGCGGTGGAAAGTGTGACGCCCTGGACACCTCAGGGGTCACAGGTCATTACACTCACCACATACACCCCCACCCCAGTAAGGTACCTTCAGTCAACCAAAAGACCTGATTGCCTCCCTCAGAGTCAGACAGGCACACCAGGTGGGCGGAGTCAGGCAGAAAGACACGCCCTCCGAGGAGTCTGCTGGCCTGAGGCAGGAAAACACGAGCAGTTAGATCGAGTGAGGAGGAGATTGAGTTAGGAGAGGAAGAGAGAGGAGCCCAGTTCTGCTTGGGGCCTGGGTTGGAGCCTAGGACCCCAGATCAGTCAGGCAGGCAGACAGTAGTGGCTGCCTGCAGGAGACCGGGAATACGACCGGCGGAACCGTAAGGGACCGAGACAGGGTAGTAGCCCGCCGTAACTGAACCGGGGAGCCAACTGGATACCGGAGCACCAGGCAGGGTACTCAGACCCCGAAATAGGCTATAAGCCACCACCATAGTCAAATCAACTGATTGCGGTCTGGACCTCAGGGGTCCATTCCCACCTAAGTCCAGATTGAAGGCAACAGCGCAACTCGTCTGGATAGGAGCCACCGCCAGAGGCCAGAGATCCAAGGGCCAGTGTCTGCGGGAAAACGGGCTCCTACGACACATATACGCCGGGGAGCGGGCTACTAGTGCTCAGGCACAGTAGCCAAGATCACACACAGGTGCAGGAGAAAGGCGGACATTACCAACCGATCTGGAGAAACTGCAGCTGGCTGCGGGCCCCGTTCGTCACCCCATTTGGTTTACCAGTGCCTCCAGTGTCTTGTATCAGAGTGAGTACACCAGTGCCCTCAAGCACCGCACCGCGCTGCACCGCCACACTGCACCCTGCACCCCGGCCCCTCGCCAATCGGGCCCCGAGACCAACATCCCCTACCCACGGAGGGGTCAACACCTAGCTGCGCCCCTACACCACTCCCGGGAGTCCCCATACCTTTACCACAGCGGTGGTGTACATCATCACCACAACCCGTGGGTGGCGTCACGAACTTTACAATACAACTACCCCACCACCCCTGCGTGCACCGCCACTACACCCTTCCAGAGCGACGTGACCCCCGGGTCTGGAGGCGCTCGAGCCACCGACACACACGATCCCGGACCCGAGTGGCTCGGCGGTCGCAGCCGAGGCCGCGGGGCGGTACAGAAAGCATGGAGGTCTTGGTGGTGGAATGCATCGATGCGTTCCCCCGCAGGTCCTCTATGGATTATACCGCACTGTGTTCCAGGTTCCCCTGACAGCCAAAGGCAATCGGTATCGTCGGATGTGGTGAGTGTGTCTGTGTGCGGTCTGATCTATGATTGTGTGTGCGATCTGATATGTGTGTGTGTGTGTGTGTGTGTGTGTTCCACTGCAGGTCCTCCTGTTCGGCATCTGATGAGTATGATTGTGGCGTCTTCTGTCTTCATTCTTCTCTCTTTTGTGTGTATCTGCTTTATATAATGAAGTGTCCAGCATTATTCTTTCACTGTTTTAGCTGTATGGACACTTCTTTATTAAACAGTGACTAGGGCTTATTTTTGGGGTAGGGATTATATGAAAACCGTGCCCTGAAAATGCTGAAAATTCCTGCTAGGGCTCATTTTTTGGGGAGGTTTTATTTTTGGAAAAAAAGGGCAGACTACTTGATGTAGTTTTCATGAAATCACTGCTTTATCAGCAGGAGCTTATCATTAGAAGTCTAGTAAACCTACTGCGAGGTGGTGCTCCATATTTATGAGTTCTGTATTACCCCACCCCCATGATTAGTCAGCAGCACTCTATGTACACTGTACATGGGCCGAAACCTGCTTATCAGTGGTGTTTGAGCAAGGTAAAGAGCTCAGCATTCAGAGAAATGATAGAATTGCAGCAGATAAAACAATGATTTTATCAAAATATAATCAAGTAACCTAGTAAATGCAAAATTCCTAGAATCATGGTTTCAGCAGCAACATTATGCAGCTATCATATTGGGTAGAAAAAACTTGGTGACAGATTCCCATTAAAAATTGCTTTTTGTACAAATAGTACTATTATCATCCAATAGCTCATTATTATTAGTATATATGACCAGGTTTACTTCCTTATGCTTGTTAAGAAGATCTCATCATTTCAAAATCCTTGTGATCCACTTTTGTAATTTTCATATATACTGTGATGGTGGGATATTATGGGTTGTGTACCATTTTGTGTGGGTTCATGTTTTGGGCGTGGTGGCCTGTCTATTCCATATATTGTTTGTCCTGTTAAGTCAGGTTATATCCCCTTGAAGTGCTTCTGTCCCTAGGTCTGGGGGAGGGGGCCTGGAATCCGCCCAAACTCTCTGTTTGCCTGAGGGATTATTCATTATTCAAGAAGCAAAATTGAACCCAGAGAGACTGTGAGAAACCCCGATTTCCCTGGAGGACTGCTGAAGGATTGTGACTGAACTCTGGGACATTTATGCCATTTCTGGACTCTTCTACCCCTTTTTGTGGTGGATTATGTGATGGTCATTCTGTATGTCATGGAATAAATATGCTTTGGATTGTTCACCCATCTCTCGCTCTCTTGATTTTGGGATAACGTAGAAGGACCCAGTCACAACTGGTGGCAGCGGTGAGATCAACAGATCACAGCCTAATGGAGATCTACCCACAGAGTGAGTACAGAAACTGGACTGTATCCCATCTATATGAGAGAGCTAGAGATCTGGGCCTGAACCACCACGGACTAAGTAAAGAGGCCTTCATTGATCTACTGGTGGGTGCGAGCCAGTCGACCTCCTCCCAGATGTCTGACGGACAAGTGCTGGAGATGGGGATCCCTGCCCCAAAAAGCTAGTGGTTGGAGTGGTTTGAAGAAGAGATGGCAGTTCTGAGTCCAGGTGTATCTCAGGAGTATAAGGAGGAGGCTGCTCGCCGAGCACAGAGGAAACAAGAAGCAATGGAGTCCGGCAGAGGGAGTGATGTGAGTTGGAGTGTAAACCCAGCGATCCGCCAGCCTGTACGGATTACTAGGGACTTCAAGCCATTTGATGAGGCTTGCGGAGATGTGGAAGGGTTCTTTAAGGACTTTGAGCAGCAGTGTGCTGTTATAGAGGTGCCCCACTCTGGCTGAATGCATTGGTTTGTTAGTGGGACTCCTGAATGGAAGCCTGGAAGAGGCTTATCGCACTATTGACTCACAACAGAAGTGGGATTACAACATTGTAAAGCGGATTATCCTGGATTACCATGACATCACCCCAGACTCCCATAGAGCACAGTTCCGAGACCTCCCATGCACCATGGGCGGATCGTTTATTATGTATGCCCATAAGATGTCCCAGGCATGTCGAAGATAGCTGGAAGCGGAAGACGCCTTCGCTGTGGAAGATGTTATACAGGTATTTCTTATAGAACAATTTCTTTACAAGTGTCCCTCAGAAGTACGTGAATGGGTCAGAGAGCGCACACTGCACACCTTGGATAGAGCTGCAGACCTGGCTGATGAGGCCCTTACTATCCGACCTCAATGGAGGAGGTTTATGGACTATAAGCCACAGTCTGATCCTCCTGTGCCTCGGCCCTCTCCAGTTATATTTTCCCCTCCACCCAGCTGCAGGCCAACGACATCCACGTCTCACAAGTCTGGGCCCCAACAGTTCCGACCACGCCCTGTGGGAATCACAGAAAGGAGATGTTATGGGTGCAGGCAACCTGGGCACCTGCAATCCAGTTGTCCCGTAAGGACTCGGAGGGACCCACACACACCTGCACCTCGTCCGGTGCATTTTGTGCATTTCATCCCGCCTGAGGAAGAGGTACAACCACCTCCACTGGAGTGTACCATTGATTCTTGCACCATAGATGCCCCTGTTGGAGTGTATGGGCTCCGGCCTTTGTCACCAGGTTCTCCTCCTGCCTTCTCCAGAATGCACATTGGAAGGAGTATGATGCAGAGGAGATGTTATCGGTGTGGGCCAGGTCTCCTTGCACCACTCTCTGTGATTAGGTAGAGATTGTTACCATGGCACTTTTTTTCCTTATAATCTGACGAGTGTTGATGGGCTCTAATGGTCCTGATCACCAGCAGATCTTTAACCTAAGGGTACCTTCACACTTAGCGATGCAGCAGCGATCCGACCAGCGATCTGACCTGGTCAGGATCGCTGCTGCATCGCTACATGGTCGCTGGTGAGCTGTCAAACAGGCAGATCTCACCAGCGACCAGTGAACAGCCCCCAGCCAGCAGCGACGTGCAAGCGACGCTGCGCTTGCACGGAGCCGCCGTCTGGAAGCTGCGGAGACTGGTAACTAAGGTAAACATCGGGTATGGTTACCCGATGTTTACATTAGTTACCAGCGCACACCGCTTAGCTGTGTGTGCAGGGAGCCGCGCACACTGAGCGCTGGCTCCTTGCTCTCCTACCTGCTGTACACATCGGGTTAATTAACCCGATGTGTACAGCAGCTACATGGGCAGAGAGCCGAAGCCGGCAGCACAGGCAGTGTGAGAGCTGCAGAGGCTAGTAACTAAGGTAAATATCGGGTAACCATCTTGGTTACCCGATGTTTATCTTGGTTACAAGCTTACCTCAGCTGCCAGATGCCGGCTCCTGCTCCCTGCTCGCTTCATTTGTCGCTCTCTCGCTGTCACACACAGCGATCTGTGTGTCACAGTGGGAGAGCACCTTTGAAGAAAATGAACCAGGGCTGTGTGTAACGAGCAGCGATCTCGCAGCAGGGGCCAGATCGCTGCTCATTGTCACACACAGCGGGATCGCTAATGAGGTCACTGCTGCGTCACAAAAAGCATGACTCAGCAGCGATCTCGGCAGCGAGCTCGCTGTGTGTGAAGCACCCCTAAGTGCTTGTTCTGTTTGTAGCCAGGGTATTATGCCTATATTTGCTTAGGTGATATCAGGTGGTTTTTTCATGTACTAGTTAGGATGAATTGTTGATATCTATATTGTTCCTTATAAAATTGTTTTTTTATGCCCCCTATATATTTTATAACTTGTACTATCTCTTGATATCCATGTTACAATCTCTATAATTGTTGTTATACAGTATATCAGGAGGATTTGGGTGCAGGATGGGTTCTGTACATTTTTTGGTGTTTTTATCTATGTATTTTGTATGTCCCTTTTTAATGAAATATACACAAATAAAATTGGTATTTTTATATTAAAAAGTTATTTGAGTGAGTGCCGTTTTATGGTCAAGTGCTTTTCTTCCTAATTAAGAAGGTGTGGGTAGCCTGGGCATTTGCAAAACACTTGCCCTGCTGGTCAATTGAGTAATGACGTTGCACCAAATCGACCTGTTCATTCTCTACAGCCAAATACAATGGGGGAAGAGTTCTCACCTCTTTAAGTTGACTTGCCTAATGACTCAGACACTCATGGTCAACCACTGTGTGTTTATGGGGTGCGAGCCACAGCCCCAAGTTCCTCTCACCATCAAAGTAAGCACTTACAGGAGATTGTGCTAGATGGACAGAGAGTCATTGGATTTTGTAACTACGGGGCATTTCTCACAATAGCTGATCCCCAGGTGGTTCGGCCAGAGGCGATACATCATGGACCAGGGATTGTTTTTGAGTTGGAGAACAAAGGAGGAATATCCCAAAGGCGACTGTAGGTCTGGCTTTTGGCTTTGGGGTCAAGCAATGTGTGGTTGGGGTGATGAGCGGCCTGCTTGCAGATATTCTCCTAGGAAATGATGTGGGAGATCTACAATGCCGATTTGTGGGTGCAGGAAACACAGTTTGAGTGAAGGAGGACACAAAGAGAAGCGTGTCCTTCCAACGCTACCGCTGTAAAAGGGACTATCCACAGCTGAGTGACATGAACTTAAATGGGGTTGCCAGAGGTCTGTATAGGCCTCATGGTGTACTCACTTATTAAGAAATACGGAGAGGTTGTGATGGTGTGATATTGTGTGTTATGTACCATTTTGTTGGGTTCATGTTTTGGATGTGGTGGTCTGTCTATTAGATATATTGTTTGTCCTGCTAAGTCAGGCTATATCCCCTTGAAGTGCTTCTGTCCCTAAGTCTGCGGGAGGGGGCCTGGAATCCACCCAAACTCTCTCCTTAACTGAGGGATTATTCATTCTGCGTGAGACTTACAAGAGAGAAGAAGCAAGATTGAACCTCTGAGGGAGACGCTAAGGCTGCGGCCAGCACCCCAGAGAGACTGTGAGAAACCCCGATTTCCCTGGAGAAGGGCTGCTGAAGGTTTGTGACTGAAGTCTGGGAGTAACTTCACACAGTCATTGAATAGGAGCAGACCAACATTCCACAGGGCACAATAAACAACCTAATCGACTCTATGTGCAGGAGATTTGCTGCACTGCATGAGCCAAATGGTTGTCACACCAGATACTGACTAGTTTTCTGACCCCCCTGGTCCCTTCATTCAATACTGTAAAACTGCACATTTTAGAGTAGTCTTTTATTTAGGCCAGCCTAAGGCACACCTGTACAATAATAGTTTTGTGTTTATTTTTTTGTACAGTGTGTATGTGACGGGGTCCTTCTCTGATATCACACAATCAACAGAGCAAGAGATGAGTGAACAATCCAAAGCATATTTATTCCATGCAATACAGAATGACCATCAATTAATCCACCACAAAAAGGGGTAAAAGAGTCCAGAAATGGCATAAATGTCATTGGATATTGTCAGGAACTTGAACACTCAGATGTATATACCTGTCACAAGGACTTTTGCACAAACATCGCCAACTGTCATGCCGCCATCGGGCTCTGTTCAGATTGCAGATTCTGACCCTCTGCCCAGTGGTTTTCTCTGGTATCTGGAATCAACAGAGGCAGACTTGGGTGTCAACCTGCTGTGTGCTGATTCCTAGGCAGGCTAGCAAGAGTTAATCTCCACTAGTCTGCTTGTTCCTTTAATCATATGTTGTGGGGATAGCTATCACATCTTCTCCCATCCTATTTATGCTGGTTGAATACTTCTGCCCATGCTGGCTGTAGTTTATTCTATGTTGGTCTGTGAGGTGTTGTGTCCCAGACTTACATTGTGCTCATTGCTTGGTGTAGTTGTAGAGTTTACCCCTGTTGTTTTGTATCTTCCTTCCTGCACATATTATTCTTCCTGAACCTCTTTTTGTCTTTACCGTTGCATGTGCGTGCTGTGTGACAGAGTTTTAGCTTTCTATTGTCTGTCTTTATGTTTTTCATCACACTCCTGTCCCTGGGGGAGACGGAGTGGGAATGCGATCAGGACTGGTCAAGAGCAGGACCAGGAAGGAGACTCAGGCCTCTCCACCATCAGACGTATCCCTGAGGTTAGAGATAGCATAGGGCCCTTTATCTTATCTGGACAGCTTAGGAGCCCGATTTCCCCGCTATGCCATTGTCATCCTGACAACGCCAAACATGCTCAGTGGGAGACATGTCTGGTGAGTTTGCGCACCATGCAAGAACTTGGATATTTTTCGCTTCTAGGAACTAAATTGAATATGAGCATTTACCCACTCAAGTCGATTACTATTGATAAGGCCGTAATTTAGGTTGATGCAATCTAATCATGCATCCCTCTTAAACTGTCTGCAGACCAAATTATGAGTCACTCGTGGTAGCATGCATACCCCTCTTTCACACCAGAGACGTGCTCAGATATGAATAGAAAGTAAGACTGATTTATTTCCGGAAGTGTTACAAATATATATAACCTTATTGGCTAGGTGCCAAGAATACGTAACACGTCTCCTATTGGATAAAGTAGAACAGCTTATTCTGTGATATACAATTTACTGTAATGTGCTTGGTTCCTCATTTATATTAAGCAATGTCAGCATTATTCACTTGTCACAAGAATAGCCCAGACTGTCTGTCTGAGTCTTATGCCAAGAGATATGTGGGGTACAGTTCAAACAACATCTTAAATCTTGTTCTTTATGGATATCTCCATGTAACTCCTATATACTCATAATAATGATAATCACATCCCTAACACTATGACAATCTGCAGTCGGATGGAGACCCCAATTAGAATGATGAGCATGCAGATGAGATTCCCTAAGATGGTTTCTGACAGTGTGCAGAAATTCTTTGGTTATACAAACCTGTTGTTGGAGCAGCTTTCGGGATGGCCGGTCACAGATAATCTTGGAGGTGAGTATGCCAGATGTTGAGGTCCTAGGCTTGTGACGTTACACATGGTTTGCAGTTGTGAGGTCGGTTGGATGTACTGCCAAATTCTATGGAATACCTTTGGAGACGGCTTATGTTAGAGAAATAAACATTCAATGCATGGGCAACAGCTCAGGTGGACATTCCTGCAGTCAGTATGCCAATTGCACGATCCCTCAAAACTTTCAACATCTGTGGCATTGTGCTGTGTGATAAAACTGCACATTTTAGAGTGGCCTTCTATTGTGGCCAGACTAAGGCACACCTGTACAATAATCATGCTGTTTTATCAGCTTGACAGGTGGATGGATCTGGGCTCACTAACACAGATTAAGGCCCCCTTCACACGTGCGTGTTTGGTCCGTTTCCGTATATACCGGAGACACGGCCAAACGTGCACCAATGTTATTTAATGTTTGAGGACACATGTGCGTTTTTCATTAAGGTCCGTGGGTCCGTGTGCGTGCTACGTTTGTGTCTCCGTTTTGCACGGAAGCATGTCCGTTTTCAGCACACAACATGCAGCACGGACCCAATGAAAGTCAATGGGTCTGTGCGCACGTCCAAGTGACACGGACGCATCTCTGTTTGCTCCCTTTACGTTTTGTGCTTATTTCATGTGATGTCGGTCTTTTTTCTTTTTCTGTTTCGTTCTCTCCCTCAGTCCATCGGTCGGTCGGTCTCTCTCTATGTCTGTCGATCGGTCTCTCTGTCTTATCTGTCCCTTGCTGTCTGTCGGTCAGTTCCCCCCCCCTCTCTCATACTTACCGTTCTCCGATCTCCGGCGCGGCGCTGCACTGCTGTTATAAAAGCTCCGGCGGCTTTTCCTCTTTTGAAAAAGCCGGCCGCTCATTAATCAATCTCGTATTCCCTGCTTTCCACGCCCACCGGCAAATATGATTGGTTGCAGTGAGACACGCCCACACGCTGAGTGACAGCTGTGTAACTGCAACCAATCACAGCCGCCGGTGGGCGTGTCACTATGGAGCAGAGAAATAAATAAATAAATAATCTTAAAAAAACAGCGTGCGGTCCCCCCAATTTTAATACCAGCCAGCCAGATAAAGCCATATGGCTGCAGGCTGGTATTCTCAGGATGGGGACCCCACGTTATGGGGAGCCCCCCAGCCTAACAATATCAGTCAACAGCCGCCCAGAATTGCCGCACACATTAGATGCGACAGTTCTGGGACTCTACCCGGCTCTTCCCAATTTGCCCTGGATCCAGCGGTGGCCATGAGTTACCTGACTGACAGCAGCTGATCGCGCTACTCACCTCATTTGCTGCGTGGAGCTGACAGGAGCGGCAGTGTATTCTGCAGCTCCTGTCACCTCCATGTAGCAGAGCTGGAAGCGACGCTGGAACTCCGTGGATTACGCCGGACATGGAGGGCTTTATCGGGCTGAATAAAGTGGTGAATGAGGGTATGTGTTAGTGTTTTTTATTGCAAATAAAGGATTTCTTCAGGTGTGTGTGTGAATTTATTTACTGCAACTTACAGATTAATCATGGAATGTATCTCGGGGAGACGCCTGACATGATTAATCTAGGATTTAGTGGCAGCTATGGGCTGCCATTAACTCCTTATTACCCCGATTTGCCAACGCACCAGGGCAAATTGGGAAGAGCCGGGTAGAGTCCCAGAACTGTCGCATCTAATGTATGCGGCATTTCTGGGCCTCTGCTGACTGATATTGTTAGGCTGGGGGGCTCCCCATAACGTGGGGCTCCCCATCCTGAGAATACCAGCCTTCAGCCGTATGGCTTTATCTGGCTGGTATTAAAATTGGGGGGGATTGCACGCCGTTTTTTTTTAATTATTTATTTATTTCTCTGCTCCATAGTGACACGCCAACCGGCAGCTGTGATTGGTTGCAATTACACAGCTGTCACTCAGCGTGTGGGCGTGTCTCACTGCAACCAATCATATTTGCCCGTGGGCGTGGAAAGCAGGGAATACGAGATTGATTAATGAGCGGCCGGCTTTTTCAAAAGAGGAAAAGCCGCCGGAGCTTTTATAACAGCAGTGCAGCGCCGCACCGGAGATCGGGGAACGGTAAGTATGAGAGAGGGGTACTCCATTCAGTCACTCTGGTGATTAGCGGTCACCGGTGAGTCCTTCACGGGTGACCGCTAATCAGGATGCGACACAGACAGAGCCGCGGTATGACAATGAAGTCGGGTGAAGTTCACCCCAGTTCATTCTCTACGCGCGACTCTGTCTGCTGTCAGCGGGTATGTATCTACGACATTGTGCATCACAAACACGCATAAATTCACACGGACAACACATACACATGTCCGTTATTTCTCTCACGCATAAACGGACAATCAACACGCACACACAGCTAGCATACGGCATTCACACAGATGGCACACGGACACAAAAAAAGGACACAAAAACGGAAAACGGACCCGAAAAACGGATGTAACACACGTGCGTGTTTTTTCACGGACGTGTGAAGGGGGCCTTAGACAACTTTGTGAACAATACTTGAGAGGAAAAGGCCTTTCATGTACATAGAAAAAGTCTTAAATCTTTGAGTTCAGCTCATAAAAATGGGATCAAAAACAAAAGTGTTAGGTTTATATTTTGTTCAGTGTAATATAAATATATTATTATACTGTACCCGGAAATTCTTGAAATTCAGACTACTACGGTAGCATTTCTATCCTACCCCAAACCTTTGAATTTAATACAACATATATTTTCACATTAAGGAGAAATGCTGCCTCCTTAAAACAAAGAAAATAAATATAATGCTTCAAAGCTGTAGAGAGGAACATTTGAGCATTAATTATCTTCCAAATACCATAGGCACACTGCACTATCTAATTAAACGTTATAAGTGTTTTACGGTGATATAAAGATAATTTATAAAACATTGCAATGAGAGTATACATACATCATAGAGAATATACAACATAAATATAAATCATCCCATTGTTCATCGAAGTTGAATGCTGGTATGGCTCCTTGAGAAAAATAACTATCATAAAAGTGGCCTGCAGGAATTCAACATGGTTAATACATAAAAATATATACTGCACTGATAAGACACAAATAAGACCCTATTCACATTAGTCTTTTTCCCTCTTTTTATATTCTAGGAATAGATTTTGATATATCCCTCAAACAGAAATTTGCAATGCTTCCCATTGTATATGCATATAGTGGAGAAGGCCACCCAAAGGGATATGTTGTAGAAAAAGGTATACCACACAGGTTTCTCTCCACATAATTCTATATACAGTAATAACTTAGTACACTATTTTTTTTTTCTTATACAAGTGCATCTCAATAAATTAGAATATCATGAAAAAGTTAATTTATTTCAGCAAGTCAATGCAAAAAGGGAAACACATATATTATATAGAGTCATTACAGAGTAATCTATTTCAAGTGTTTATTTCTGATAATGATGATTATGGCTTACGGTCAATGAAAACCAAAAGTCATTATCTCAGAAGATTAAAATAATTACCACAAAATACCTGCAAAGACTACCAAAACATTTAAAATGACCCTTAGGGTACCTTCACACTTAGCGATGCAGCAGCGATCCGACCAGCGATCTGACCTGGTCAGGATCGCTGCTGCATCGCTACATGGTCGCTGGTGAGCTGTCAAACAGGCAGATCTCACCAGCGACCAGTGAACAGCCCCCAGCCAGCAGCGACGTGCAAGCGACGCTGCGCTTGCACGGAGCTGCCGTCTGGAAGCTGCGGAGACTGGTAACTAAGGTAAACATCGGGTATGGTTACCCGATGTTTACATTAGTTACCAGCGCACAGCTGTGTGTGCAGGGAGCAGGGAGCCGCGCACACTGAGCGCTGGCTCCTTGCTCTCCTACCATAGCTACAGTACACATCGGGTTAATTAACCCGATGTGTAATGCAGCTACATGTTCAGAGAGCAGGGAGCCGCGCACACTGCTTAGCGCTGGCTCCTTGCTCTCCTAGCTGCTGTACACATCGGGTTAATTAACCCGATGTGTACAGCAGCTACATGTGCAGAGAGCCGGAGCCGGCAGCACAGGCAGCGTGAGAGCTGCAGAGGCTCGTAACTAAGGTAAATATCGGGGAACCACCTTGGTTACCCGATGTTTATCTTGGATACAGCTTACCTCAGCTGTCAGATGCCGGCTCCTGCTCGCTTCATTTGTTGCTCTCTCGCTGTCACACACAGCGATCTGTGTGTCACAGCGGGAGAGCGGCTTTGAAGAAAACGAACCAGGGCTGTGTGTAACGAGCAGCGATCTCGCAGCAGGGGCCAGATCGCTGCTCATTGTCACACACAGCGAGATCGCTAATGAGGTCACTGCTGCATCACAAAAAGCGTGACTCAGCAGCGATCTCGGCAGCGAGCTCGCTGTGTGTGAAGCACCCCTTAGTCTGGTTCAGTAGGCTACACAATCATGGGGAAGACTGCTGCCTTCCTTGACAGATGTCCAGAAGGCAGTTATTGACACACTCCACAAGGAGGGTAAGCCACAAATGGTCATTGCTAAATAGGCTAGCTGTTCACAGATTGCTGTATCCAAGCATATTTATGGAAAGTTGGGTGGAAAGAAAAAGTGGGGTAGAAAAAGGTGCACAAACAACTGGGATAACCACAGCCTTGATGGGATTGTTAAGAAAAGGCCATTCAAAAATTTGGGTGAGATTCACAAGGAGTGGATTGCTGCTTGAGTCAGTGTTTCAAGTGCCAGCACACACAGACCTATCCAGGACATGGGTTACAAGTGTCGCATTCCTTGTGTCAAGCCACTCATGACCAATAGACAACGAAACAAGCGTCTTACCTTGGCCAAGAAAAAAAACTGGACTGTTTGTTGCTCAGTGGCCCAAGGCATTTTTTTCAGATGCAAGTAAATGTTTCATTTCATTTGGAAATAATAATAATTTATTCAATTATATAGCGCTATTAATTCCACAGCGCTTTACATACATCAGCAATACTGTCCGCACTGGGGCTCACAATCTAAGGTCCCTATCAGTTTATTTGTGGAGTGTGGGAGGAAACTGGAGGAAACCCATGCAAACACGGGGAGAACATACAAACTCCTTGCAGATAGTGTCCTTGGTGGGATTTGAACCGGGGACCCTAGCGCTGCAAGATTGCAGTGCTAACCACTGAGCCACCGTGCCCCCCTAAATCAAGGTCCCAGAGTCTGGAGGAAGAGTTGAGAGGCCACAATCCAAGCTGTTTGAGATCTAGTGTGAAGTTTCCACAAACAGTGATGATTTGGGGGGCATGTCATCTGCTGGTGTAGATCCACTGTGTTTTATCACAACCAATGTCAGCGCAGCCGTCTACCAGGAAATTTTAGAGCACTTCATGCTTCCCTCTGCCGACAAGCTTTTTGGAGATGGAAATTTCATTTTCCAGCAGGTCTTGGCACCTGTCCACACTGCTAAAAGTACCAATACTTGGTTTAATAACCACAGTATCACTGTGCTTTATTGGCCTGAAAACTCGCCTGACCTAAACCCAATACAGAATCTATGGAGTATTGTCAAGAGGAAGATGAGAGACACCAGACCCAACAATGCAGACGAACTGATGGCTGCTATCAAAGCAACCTGGGCTTCCATAATGCCTCAGCAGTGCCACAGGCTGATCACCTCCATGCCACGCCGCATTGATGCAGTAATTCATGCAAAAGGAGCCATGACCAAGTATTGAGTGCATTTACTGTACAGACTTTTCAGCAGATGCCAACATTTCTGAGTTTAAAATCATTTTTTAAGTTGGTCTCGTATACTATTCTAATTTTCTGAGATAATGACTTTTGGGTTTTCATTAGCTGTAAGTCCTAATCAACAACATCAATAAAAATAAAGACTTGAAATAGATCCCTCTGTGTATAATGACTGTATATAATATAATGTGCTTTCCTTTTTGTATTGAATTACTGAAATAAATTAACTTTTTGATGATATTCTAATTTATTGAGATGCACTTGTATATACTATACACTAGCCTAACATTATCCACAAGGAGACGGTTTTTTCAACTTGAGAAAAGAGATCTGTCCCCCTGAAATTAATTGTTCCTTTGTGGTTTTAGGGTGTGTGCCCACGATCAGTGTTTGTAGCGTTTTGGATGCGATGTACAGTACAAGCACAGTGGATGGGGTTTCTAGAAATCCCGTGCCCACTGTGTTTGTTTTTTCTGCAGCAAACACTGACCTGCGGTGCGTCTTTCTAGACCATAGCATGTCAATTGTTTGCTGCATCCTCCATAAGGAGAACACAAGCGAGAGACCGCAGCGCACTGAACCCTGATCGTGGACACAAGCAGCTGTGGTTTCCTGCGTTCTCCTGCGGAGGAGACCCCCACCCTCCCCCGTCAAGACCTGCTGCTTCCAGGACGCATTGAGTCCTGATTGTGGGCACATTCCCTTAGATGTCTATTTTATGTTTTGTTTTTACATGTATTCTTTTTTGTCTTAATTTATATAATAAATATAGCTACTACTTAAAGTCCTGAATGTTGACGTTTTGTGTCTGGGAAGTTTCTTTGTTTTTTTTGGGGTGACCATCGAGGTTCATTTGCAATATGCACTATATTAGTGGGCACGTTGGGAGCTTCCCTGCATACACCCTGATAATACAAAATACAAATGGATCAAAAATCTGAACTTACAGGGTCTTATCAATATCTAAATCCCAGTGCAATGTATGTATTTTCTTATTTTGTATTATGGGAAAATGAGACCATGATGACCATCATAACTGTCAAGTGGTTAGAAAGAGAGAGGGGGTGTTCCTGCTCCCCCATTGGCCCTACAACACCCCGTCACAGGGAAACCAATTAGTTGTCATTGTAGTCGGAGGCCAAACAACAGTGCTCATATTTGTCAAGTTAGTGATCCCTCGCATAGGCAGATAGTAATAAAATGCCTATTATGAAATATGTTGGTTTTTTTGTATATATTATAGCAATTAATTTCTATTTCACATTTATTGTCACATGGTATGCATTATTTGCAGCAGTTTATCATTGTACTATGTATATTGCACATAATACTGCTCCGTAAATGTATTCAGTCTCTAAATTGTGCAGTTTGGTTTTATGAAATAAGAAAAAATAACATAAAGGACACATAAAAGTGTGAGCACAGTCAGACAACTGTCTAAAAGCCTAGAATAACACTACTATAGAGGCTAAGTTCATACAGCTGTAAAAAAAAAGTCCGAAAATTGGTGACTTTTTATCCTTATTGTCATCCATATACCACCCACATGGCATTCATTTTTATATATTAACAATGAATCAAATTTTCTGGACCAAAATAAGTTTCCTATTATTAATGGCAATTTATCCATAAAATTTAGAATTGATATACAGTATATGGGATCTTTTTTTTTGTCCATTAATACACTTGAATGCTGTATTTTTATTCAAGCATATATTCAATAATCAAAAAAAAACCTCATCTGAACAGCCTAACTGACGGACATTGCTACTAGTGCTGTTTGTGTGATTTTGTTTTTTTTTTCCATGGACAGGGCTCAGACTGTGTGAACATAGCCTTATGACAAAGAGAAATACTGAATTTCATTATTTTTTTTTTTTATTTTTTTATTCTCCAAAGGTTAAGTTCACACAAATGTATAAAAAAAAATCCTTCATTTTCATCCAGGAAATGTGGATGTTTTTATTCACTAGTCATTCGTGTTCAGTCCGTATGCTATACAACATCTATTAATAATATACAAGACCATTTACAGTTTCCTTTGTCACAAAATTGCAATACTGTAGATCTTTAAAAACCTATACTGTGGTTCCAAATGGCATCTGATTTTTTTTGCACATTCATAGACATGAATGAATTAGTATCATCTGATTAATGGAAGAAATTGGTACATTCTGCAAGGTTTTTTTTATCACATGCAGTTTCGGTCAGTGAAAAAAAATCACTCATCTGCCTCATTCACCAATATTGATCTGAGTACAATCTGGTTTTTTCTCCCAATGATTGAATTCAGACTGAAAATATGAAAAGAGCTCAAAAAGTGACCCCCAACCTGATGAGAAACTAATGGATTTTTATGCTGTTTTGTTTGTTTTTCTTGTTTTTTTTATTTGTTTTTTTTTGTTTGTTTTGGGGTTTTTTTTATCATTCCATGGACAAGAAAAGGATCTTTGAGTGATCTCTCACTTATGTGTTGTACATAATGTTTGTCAGGCAATATACAGGCACAATTATGGAGGAAACACAACTTTATTCCTAGTGATGTCTGTAGTAATAGAAGGCAGTATATACGTTGTATAATCTCTGAAGACAATTTTATATATATATATATATATATATATATATATATATATATATAGTTATTTAGGGAGAAATGCATGGTCTAATATAGTTCACCATAGCTCACAAATACAACATACTGTGTTTTCATTATTTTTAATGTAAGGTCTATACTAAAATCTGCATGAATATCAGCGATCTGATAAGATGTAATATTCTGCAGCACGTCCAATCTCTGCAGTAGATTCCTCCACAACAGGCTGAGTTTTGTAAAACCATATCACTATTCATTGAGATATGCTTTGTTGCTGATTACATTAATGGAGGTATTTGACATTACCAAAAACCTGCAGAGGTCTCATACACATATAATGACCCTCAACATCGTGAGAAATCCTGAGCCTTGCAGTGGGCTGTATTGTCGGCCACATCTTTCGGGGGGCGGGGGGCGGGGGGGGGTCTACAATGTCTGTACAGAATTTTCTGCTATAATCAATTAGTACACTCAATGTAACAATGTATATTTCAAATAGTCTCCAGAATGCAATAACTGTCATAGGGTGTGCAGAACATATACAAGATTGTAGAAATGCCCATATTATATGCACCTTGTCACAAGTCCATAGATTTCTATTGACTCTGCAATAAATATAGACATAATATGGATAAAAAATACCCTCCTGTGAAACTGCCCTTACTATGCTTACCCCAGAAAGGTCAAATGCGATTCATTGTCTGGGCATGTGTGTGTATAAAAGGCTGGCATCTGCAAAATGTTGTGCACTTAGCCAAACACCTACTATTAGGAGAGACTGTCAAAGCTTCACTGACAGCTGCCTCCAGCTAACAATGCAGAGCCTGCAAGTACCTCCATGGACCGGCACTGGCACCCCTCATACCGCGGCACCGGCACCCCTCATACCCCGGCACCCCTCATACCCCGGCACCGGCACCCCTCATACCCCGGCACCCCTCATACCCCGGCACCGGTACAATGCTGGATCACTGCTAACACAATAATTTACCAGATAAAAAGCATTCTACTGTACAGTAATATTCCGCTCTGCAGAAATCTACACCTGTTTTACTGCAAGATTATTACTGGATAAATGAATATCCAATGTGTGTCTGAGAGATAGAGAGAGAGACAGAGAGATATGGATAGATGGATAGATGGATGGATGGATGGATGGATGGATAGATAGATAGATAGATAGATATAGAGATAGATAGATAGATAGATAGATAGATAGATAGATAGATAGATAGATAGATAGAGCGATGGATGATAGATAGAGGGATGGATGTTAGATAGATAGATAGTTAGATAGATAGATAGATAGATACAGATAAAAATGTAGATAGAAGGATGGATGATAGATATATATAGAAATGTAGATAGATAATAGATACATAGATTGATTAATGGATAGATAGATAGATAGATAGATAGATAGATAGATAATAGATAGATAGATAGATAGATAGATAGATAGATAGACAAATGAATGGATGGATAGAGATAGATAGAAAGAGAGATAATAAATAGATAGGTAGATAGATACAGAGAAATAGAGGGATGAATAGATAGATAGATAGATAGATACATGAATAGATACAGAGAGATAGATATATAGATAGATAGATAGATAGATAGATAGATAGATAGATAGATAGATAGATAGATAGATAATAGATAGTTGGATAGATAGATAGATAGATAGATACAGAGAAATAGAGGGATGATAGATAGATAGCTTACATAGACTACATTTACATAAATAGTGAGATACCTGCATACATACTTTCTAATTTATACTACATATTTTATTGGCTTAAATTTTCTATTAAAAATTGCACTTTCAATTAATGGCAATAGCTGGCATGTGGCTGGTGTCTGTTCCTGTCTTTCCCCGGATTGCCCCCGATGACCGGCGCTGCTGATTTCACTGCCTGTCCAGATATAGGGATTCGGAAACTTTCCCTTTCCAGCCCATTAGTGGTTATTCTGGTTTTATGTTACAGTGGTTCACAAGGGCAGCCGCACATCCTCCTGCCACAGAGCTGTGGGTTCTGCAGCGGCTGTGGCTCCTTATTATTCATCGTTAGGGCTGACTATTCGTTACAGCCAGAAATCCAGGGACAATTAGTAGCTGAACCTCCTAGCGCTGCTAGTGTGGATAGAAGAAATAGAGAATACAGGTGCTGACATCTCAGCAGCCAGCAGACTACACACACAGCATCTCAAGATAAATCACCCCTGATCTCAGGATAGCTCTTATTTATGACTGCAACTGAACATTAGGGAGATATAGGAAATCTGGACTTAAAGGAGTGAAAATCATTGAATTGAGTGAACTAGTGATGACAAAAAAGGAGAAAAGGAGGAATATTTTGATATTGATGGGCAGGAATTCCAGAGAGGGGCAGCCATGAAGCGACATAACAGCTGGGATGTTAGGGTGCAGAGGAGAGAGAAGGAAAGAAAGTGTCAGGAAAGAATAAATATGAGGGAAAAAAGAGAAAAAAAGAGAGAAGTGGAAGAGAAAGGAAAGAGACGAGATAATGGAAAGGAGGATCATAGGTGGGGAAAAGTTGGAGGGAAAGAGGCAGAATGGAGTAAAGAGAAAGAAATATAGTCAAGTGTGTACAAATGACAAAGATGAGATAGGAGAATAGAGAGATACTGCCCCGCAAATAACAGAACAGGCAGCAGTGCAACAGGAAAAAGGGAATGAGAAAACAGAGGAAGAAATCAAACAGCAATAGGAATGGAGCAGGTGATACAGAGCCAAGGGAAGACAAGGAGAGGACAGTGAAGGAGACAGGAGGATAGAGAGGAGAGATGTGGCGAGCGAGGCTTTCTGGAAGAGCAGGGAATGAGGAGAGGAGGAGAGCACTACAGACAGGGAGAGAGGAAGGAAGGAGGGGGATCCTGAGAGCCAGAGAATAGACATGAGAGGCCTGAGCTCCACCTCCAGCTTACAGCGTCCCAGCTGCTCTCAAACCAACTGCTCAATTCTATTCACTGTCGAGGCTGAACAAAAAAGTGGCTATTTATTAGACTACTTGTTTGGTATTGTTCCCTGCCACACAAAAGACGTTTCATTATGTTAGGAAAAAAGGCCTCCTTTTTCCAGAGAGAGAAACAATAACTTGAAATTGTCTTCAAAGTCTTTACTATCAATAATAAATTTCATTTTCTTGTCTCCCTGCCTTGCAGTGTATGTGTGTAGCCGGGCACTCCGCTTGGGGAGCTCTGCCTGGGCTGGTGCCTGATCCAGGGGAAATAGCCATATATATGATACCTATACATATAGTCAGATATATAGTGATTATATTCTAGATGAAGCTCAGGACTGGGGAAGATGACCTGCAAGAGGTGCACTGTAAGTCCATCATTTCTTACCCTTTGGATGTGTGATTGGATTAGCAGCTGTTTTTGTTCATGTTTGTGCGAAAATGGGTTTTATGGCGCTATGTGTGTGCACATTGGGGTATAGGGGGAGTTGTGGGGTGAAGTGATGCTTTTGGAGGCGACATAGAGGGGGGCATGAGGGGAGGTGTCAATCCACTCAACCAGCTCCTTGTACTGCTGGTGGGGGAGAATGGATGGAGCTTTCCTGGCTGGGGTCAGTCCTCAGCTCATCCTCCAGCCTTTCTGTAGGGGCGACTTTACCATGTTAGTCAATTGGTTGCATATAACTGGGCAATTCACTGCTACAATTTACATACACAATATATGATCTAAAGAAATAGTCACTAATACCTGCTGGCTGCGACATTGTGCAGAACTGCCCGCATTTCATTGTGGATGCCTATATCTAGTGTAATCTCCATAGGGTAGGCTACACCCTTCATGTGAATGATATTCTTCTCACTAATTAAGGAAAATGATGAGACCCTTCATTCAATCAATAAGTGCAGATAAAGACGCTCTTAATTATCAGCTGTATAATGGGACACATTGCATCACTCATTGCAATTTTTATATACATATGCATAAAAATATTATATATATATATATATATATATATATATATATATATATATATGGATAGACATAGATAGACAGATAGATACATAGATGAATTGATGTATAGGTGTGTGTATATATATATATATATATATATATATATGTATTGATACAATATATATATTGTATCAACAGGCTTTGCAGTTGGTGATTTGGATACATCAGCTCGGAGGAACCTTTGGAAGCAGCTGTTTAAAGTGATAGAGCCGCAAGTCAATTAACCATTAAGATTTTTCAGACAAATATGTACTTTGAGTTTTCTTCATTTTACTTAACATAGCTATATTAGTTTAGCCGGAATTTATAATCCATGCATTCATTCCTGGTTGACGATGATGATGATCAGAATATCCTGGAAAGTTCTAGTTGCTGGGAATAAATAAATACACATCGGCAGATACTGCAGGAGTGTATGGAGAGCCGGGCAGCACCGCTCCGGTAGCCGGCAGCCTGGCTGCAGACGATCCCGCTGTTGGAATGTTCTGACTGCAAATAACTATATTAATCCGGTGTTAACGAAACATTATGAGATAAAGCGACCAATGCTCTGGGTGTAAAATTATTCATTTACATGTGGAAGCAGTTGCTCCTTCTGGGAGAGGCAGGTCAGGAAGATTACCGGTCTTTCTGGCAACTAAAAACTGCACCTGCCTGGTGCACAAAACCGCAGCACTGCACCCTGCAAAGGGCACAAACCACACCACCAATGTGCTACAGCTGGGATAGTAGAGAGCAGGGCTGTGCAATACACAGTCATAATAGTGCTGTTATTCTATGCCGTATGTAACATGGGAAACATGTTACATGGGAATAAATATATATATATATATATATATATATATATATATATATATATATATATATATATATATATATATATATATATATATATATATGCATATATATATATATATATACATACATATAAAAAATATTTTTGTAATAACGGAATGATATAAATTTACTCATAAATGGTATAAATATTTTAAATATTTTGCTTATGTGTTGTATGAATTATGCGGATATTTGTTTCTTATAGAAAGAAATTACTTTTTTCTTTTTTCATTCATTACTAAAAGACATTACTGCAAAAAAAACATTATGGCGATGGTTTCGTGGATATATATCTCACTCTCTATCTATCCCTCACTATATACACTTTATATATATATATATATATATATATATATATATATATCTCCAGTATATATATATATATATATATATATATATATATATAAACACACACACACATATATATATATATATATATACATATATGTATATATATATATATACATGTATATATTATATATATTTATATAAAGATATTATCTATTTATGTAAATATGAATTATTTTTTATATATATATGTATATACATATATAAATATATATATATATATATAAAGTTCTATTATATATATATATATATATATATATATATATATATATATATATATATATATATACCCACGCACACACACACAGTCATGTTCTGCTATGTGATGGGGAACTCGGAGGAGATCTGTCGGTTTGGGGCTGGTGTCAGGGTGATGTTTTAATCTGCTTGTAAAGTGTATTAAAGGAGTAGCTGTAATTTGGATGAGAGCAGAGATTGGAGAGGGATGATCCTCTCCTGTGAACCCCATGTCATGTTTCTGCTGTTTGAAGTCAGTGCAGTTAATGTAATTTGCAGGAGCAGGGATGGCCTGGAAGTAGAGAACGAGGTAGCCTCATTTTTCCTGTGTATAATTCCAAATGACTTGTCTTCTACTTCTGAATAATCACTTTTCTATTTAGTCTAATGAGGAACAAGGGAAATATTTACTGCTCCATATGTCTGAGTGGCACCTATCTCCCAGGATTTATCATCTTTTGTTACACATGAAATACTACACTTAACGTGTACAAAAAAAAGCCCCCCACCCCCATTACCAAAACACTACAGCCTATACTTCCACTACATAGAGGGCCATTAATCTAATTGTAACCGATGGCTCCCATCCTAATGTATTGTTGTCACTAGAAATATTCCTCTGAAGAATATTTCCTTGTTCATCATATGTTACAACTGTGACATCTTAAGTAATCATGCAAAAAGCTGCCTTCTACAGCTAAATTGGGATTCCTTTTCTAGAATACAATATACATTCTTATTTTGCTTTTTTGTGAGGCAATCATCAATTTTACTATATTGTGCAAACTAATAGCTAAAATTAATTGTTACCCCCAAAGATGGAAGGAAAAAAATGCCTGTATTCGTTGAAGTAAGGATGGGTTCATTTTTCAATTAATTAAAAAAAAATAAAAACAATACATAATTTTTTTTTCAATGTAGTGAGATATAGATAAAATATAGATAAAATCACACAAAACTGCAAAATATGTGAATGTCATAGAAGGGGTTACCCTCCTTAGTTGTTTATTTTTTTCAGATAATCATTGTTATAGATGTTATTTCTTGCAGACAGTGGATGGTAGTATTATGTCTTGTAGTGGTATATTTGTCATTTGTTCCATTTGTGTCGCTTTTCTGAGGTTGGAGCCAATGTGTCCAGTGCTCGCAGACATTGGTGGTGATGAGAAGAAGCAGATCCTAAGGTGGATGCTCTCTTGTCCCTCTCCTTTCATTCCCCATCTAAGGGGCTCCCACACAGCTTGAGTATTGACGTGTCTCCCCGTTGTTAACCCAATTAGAGAATTCATCAAGACCTGTATTGAATGATCTCTCTCCATACAGTATCAGCATTAGGCTAATTAAAAGCTATAATGTCTGATATAATGATTAAATCGTTAGCTCTGCTGTAGGGAAGCGAGATTTTGTTTTCTCTTCAATTAGAAGCTGATTGAGGTTTACAGAGCAGGTCAGCTGTGAAATCTGAATTATATGTGTGAGTATTGCTCCCAGGGTGAGGCTGTGGACGAAGCCTCTATCCCACTCTCCAAGATGTGCACAGCCTGCTCCGATCATCTGCCCATGGACGTACATGATTATACCCTCCCAAATAATCAGAGCCACCACTACACCCTGTCATCATTTCTGCTTCTTGTGATGCCCTTTTGGAGTGGGCTTTTCTGGACTTATACAAGTTTCATTTTCTGCCTCTTGTAACCTCAATGCGCCTACAAAAAATAATAATTTCATTATTAAACTCTGGGAATTTTTAATATGCATAGAAAATGTTAGAAGCATTAATGCATTGTTCACATTTACTCCATATAAACCGTATGTTGTGATGTTGGTCCGGGTCATCCGCACTTATAACCAGCAGACGGCGATCAAACTCTTTGGAGAGTAGGTTTCTGACAAAGGGCAGAGTGGGTGCTGTGCCCTCTACATTGCTCTGCATCTCTACATGGAAAAAATCATAGTGGGCTCAGGATAGGGTCCTCAGAGGCACAGTAGGCTCAGGTTAGGGACCCCAGAGGCAGTGGAAGCTCAGTGGGTTCAGGTTAGGGACCCCAGAGGCAGTGGAAGCACAGTGGATTCAGGTTAGGGACCCCAGAGGCAGTGGAAGCACAGTAGGCTCATGTTAGGGACCCCAGAGGCAATGGAAGCACAGTGGGTTCAGTTTAGGTTCCCCAGAGGCAGTGGGTTCAGGATACAGTCCCTAAAGGCAGTGGAAGCACAGTGGGCTCAGATTAAGGTCCTCAGAGGCAGTGGAAGCATAACGAGTTTCAGGATAGAGTCCCCCGAGTCAGTGGAAGCTGTGGGCTCAGGATATGGTCCCCAGAGGCACTGGAAAAATAGTGGGCTCAGATTAGGGTCCCAAGAGGCAGGGGAAGCAGAGTGGGGTTAGGTTAGGGGCCCCAGAGGCAGTATAAGTATAGTGGGCTCAGGTTAAGGTCCCCAGAGGCATAGTAGGCTCAGGTTAGGGTCCACAGAGGCAGTGGAAGCATAGTGATCTCAGGTTAGGGTCCCCAAAAACAGTGGAAGACTAGTGAGCTCAGGTTAAGCTCCTCTGATGCAGTGGAAGCATAGTGGTCTCAGGTTAGGATCCCCAAAGACAGTGGAAGACTAGTGAGCTCAGGTTAAGGTCTCACGAGGCAGCGGAAGAATAGTGGGCTCAGGTTAGGGTCCCCAGAGGCATTGGAAGCGTAGTGAGCTCAGGTTAAGGTCCTCTGAGGCAGTGGAAGAATAGTGGGATCGGGTAAGGGTCCCCAGAGAAAGTGCTAGCAAAGTGGGTTTAGGTTAGGGTCCCCAGAGGCAATGTAAGCATAGTGGGCTCAGGTTAGGATCCCCAGAGGCAGTGGAAGACTAGTGAGCTCAGATAAGGGTCTCCAGAGGCAATGAAAGCCTAGTGGATCAGTTTAGGGTCCCCAGAGGCAGTGAAAGCCCAGTGGGCTCAGGTAAGGGTCTTCAGAGGCTTAGTGGGCTCAGGTTACTTACTGCCCCCAGAGGCAGTTGAAGCTTAGTAGGTTCAGGTCAGGGTACCTAGAAACAGTGAACATATAGTGGGCTCAGATTAGGTTCCCCAGAAATAGTGGAAACTAGTGTGCTCAGGTTAGGGTCCCCAGAAGCATGGTGGGCTCAGGTTATGGCCCTCAGAGGCAGTGGAAGCTTAGTGGGTTCGGGTCAGGATCACTACAAGCACTGAATGCATAGTGTGCTCAGGATAGGGTCCCCAGAGGCATAATGGGCTCAGGTTATGGTCCCCAGAGGCAGTGGAAGCACAAGAATCCTAATTGAACATTGAGGAATTGGGCAAGTGTGACTAGTTGTTTGAAACATGTATTCCACCCTAAAGGTTGGTTCTCCTTATCCTTGAAGTGTATTAAAGGCATCTAGTAATATTCTCTTGTACACTATATTTGCAGAAATCTGTATCTTTCCAGTAGCTCTGCTAGGAATACTATGGAGATTAGTTTTTGAACTATGGAACTCTTACAGGTTCACCTACAGTAGATGCTGGTTGGAGTTCATTACATAACATAGTGGAAGGCCATTATTTATCTCATGCGCTGTCAAATAACTATGAGGCTAAAAACACTGTAAAGAGTCCACTGTAAAAGGACACACAAGCCTTCATCTTATTACACTTGTGTAGTGGTTGTAAGGCTGTTTATGAGATGTGTCAGGCATACAGTCGGCAATCCTGGGAAGGATATTGGAGAAGCATGGCACCCCAGGTACAAGCAGGGGGCAGCTGGGACCCAGTGCCACAGCCAGCCTCTCACTGCTGCGACCCGTGGTGGGAAAGTGAAGCCTCGGCTTCCCTATTGTGTGGAGAGGCAGGCGGCTTCTGTAGGAGGGACTGCTAGGGCTCCTCCAAGAAAGGTGGTCCTGATGGAGAGCTGCAAAGCCAGAAGGTGAACATGGCAGTGCATCCTGTACACTGCCCACTCTGTATGCACCCCACCGCATGGCATGGATCCATACAGCATGCTGGGGAAAGTATACATGACTCCTAGTATTAAGGTGTGTGAATAATGAGAGTAAAGAAAGCGTGCCCGAGCCCGATATATATATATATATATATATATATATATATATATATATATATATATATATATATACACACACACACACACACATACACACACACACACACACCTGTTGTGCACACACAGAAAAAGGGACTTCTCAGTGTACAGGTTAGTGTCAAACCATGCGAACTTTAGCCTTTTATTTACTTATTTATACAACATGATACAGATAGAGATAATTGCATGGATGAGATGAAAAGTTAAGGTTCGCACATGTGGGTATACTGATTTACAGTAATATATATATATATATATATATATATATATATATATATATATATATATATATTCATATACTGTGTATATATATGGTCTATTTTGTCTCATGTATATATATATATATATATATATGTACTGTGTATTTTTTTGTTGTTATATTTATACATATAAACTCTATATCTATATATATATATATATATATATATATATATATATATATATATATATATATATATATATATATATATATATATATATATATATATATATATATATATATATATATATATATATATATATATATATATAAATGAATGAATGAATGAATATATATAGTGTTGCATCTGTGCGAACATTGTCCTTTCATCTATCCATCTGTCCCTGCAATGTCATGTTTTGCATGTAAAATAGGAATTTCCCTCCTAAGTTCCCGAGTTTTGCTGGCAGATATTTGCCATCTTAGTGCTGATTCTTGTCTTCTCTGCTTCTACTCTTATGAGATTTATTTGCTGTGATTAATCTATTTTCCCCCTGCGCTTTGTGATTTTTGTTGAGCCGAGATCAGGTGCATTAGGGGCGAGTTGCTCTCTTCATACAATACAATGAGAAGGTAATTATAAAAGCACAAGCCCCAGCCGCTCCCACAGATAGATCCAGCGGTGCAGAGGGTCCTTGGCAGATGACTGACACTTGTGTCTGTCTGTCTCCTGTTACTTAGCAGCTCCTCCACCGACCTTCCTGCAGCCCCCACCCTGACCTCCCTGCAGCCCCCACCCTGACCCCCCTGTAGCCCCTCCACTTCCCTCCAGCCCCCACCTCCCTGCAGCCCCCACCCTGACCCCCCTGCAACGCCATCTGACCTTCCTGCATTAGCCACCCTGAACTCCCTGCTGCCCCCACCCTGACCACCCTGCAGCACCCCCCACCTCCCTGCAGCCCGCAACCTGACCTCCCTGCAACATTCTCTGAACTCCCTGCAGCCTTCCCTTATCTCCCTGCAGCCCTCACCCTGACCTCCATGTAGCCCATCCACTTCCCTGCAGCCCCCATCCTGAGCTCCATGTAGCCCATCCACTTCCCTGCAGCCCCCACCTCCCTGCAACCCCCACCCTGACCCCCCCTGCAACATTCTCTGAACTCCCTGCAGCCTCCCCTGAACTCCCTGCAGCCCCCACCCTGACCTCCCTGCAGCACCCCCACCTCCCTGCAGCCACCAACCTGACCTCCCTACAGTCTTCTTACCTCCCTGCAGCCCCCACTTTGAACTCCTTTTAGCAACCACCCTAACTTCCCAGCAGCCCCACCTCCCTGCAGCCCCCACCCTGTAGCCCTTCCAATTTCCTGCAGCCCTCGACCTACCTGCCTCCCTCACCCTGACCTCCCTGCAGCCCCTCTGACCTCATTGCAGCACCCACCCTGAACTCCCTGCAGCCCCCAACTTGACCTTCCTGCAGCCCCCCTTATCTCCCTGCAGCCCCTACCCTGACCTCCCTGCAGCCCCCATAACCTCCCTGCAGCTCCCATACTGAACTCCTTTCAGCCTCACCCTGACCTCCCTTGAGCCCCCACCATTACCTCACTGCAGCCCCCCTTGACCTCACTACAGCACCCGTCCTGAACTCCATGACCTACCTACAGCCAACCCTCACACCTCCAGCACGCTCCCTGCAGCCCCTTCTGACCTCCCTGCATTCACAGCTCTGACCTCACTGCAGCCCCCGTCCTCCATACAGACTCCTGACCTCTCTGCAGCCCCCCACCCTGTCCTCCCTGCAGCCCCCTGACCTCCCTGCAGCCCCCCTGACCTTCCTGCAGCCCCCACCCTGTCCTCCATGCAGCCCCCTGACCTTCCTGCAGCCCCCACCCTGTCCTCCCTGCAGCCCCCCTGACCTTCCTGCAGCCCCCACCCTGTCCTCCCTGCTACCGCCACCCTGTCCTCCCTGCTGCCCCCACCCTGTCCCCCCTGCAGTCCCCCCCATCTCTCTGACCCCACCACCAGCATTACCACACTATATCACCACTACTCCGCTCATCCTGTGGTCCGTGCCTTCACAGATGTAACTTTTCTCTGCGACACTTCCCACAGGCTCGCGTGTGTCATTCCTTCCCTTTGCAGAATGGCGCAGTGATTCCTTATCACTATATTTGTGGGCTCGGTTCCTGATGCCCTCCCCATCTATGGCACATCTATGGCACAGGTGTGCAGAGTGCCTGCTCTCCGGGCACCAGGTAACGTGGCAGTGTTATATCCCTCTTGCTCCGGTAGATGTTTGCTGTGACGTCACGGCCGGTATCCTGCTAATCACCCCCAGCCCCTGTACCCGGCAGTGTGACACGCGGGCCCTGCGCCCGCCCCCTCTCCCTGGCACAGCCCTCCCCTCCCCGCCGGCCGCCGGCCTCCCATTGGCCAAGGTAAAATCATTTAATGGCAGGCGGCGTGCGGGGTATGGCTGCTGCTCGCTGCCTCTAGTGTCTCATGCCGCCGGCTGCTGCATCCTAGAGAGACTGGAGCTGTGATTCCGGTGCCCCCAGCTGGCACCGTGTGAGGACTGTGGACTTCAGTGCACTCTGAGCCAGGCTGCCGGCGTGCTGTGCCCTGCACCTGCTGATGCCCCATGCCCGTCCCGGACCCTGAGCCCCTCAGAAGCAGGAGAGGACCGGAGAGCCGCCGGTAACGGAGTGAGTAAGGCGCCTTCCCCCGTCCGGTGCTCTCAGCAGCAGCGGTAACGCGGAGCAGAAAGTTTTCCCGGAGTTGTCTCTCCGCCCAGAACTGATGCTCCGGTCCTGACCTGCTCAGCAGCACTGCAGACGATCCAGCGCGGAGCAGAGTGCAGCCTGTCCAGTCCGCGGAGACCCCACACAGCAGGGCGAATGTACAGCATGATGATGGAGACGGACTTGCACTCCCCCGGGGTTCAGCCCCCCAGTAACACGGGGCAGGCCGGGGGAGGAGGGGGGGAACAAGGCCAGCCAGGACCGGGTGAAGCGGCCCATGAACGCCTTCATGGTGTGGTCCCGGGGGCAGAGGAGGAAGATGGCGCAGGAGAACCCCAAGATGCACAACTCGGAGATCAGCAAGAGGCTGGGGGCAGAGTGGAAAGTCATGTCCGAGGCGGAGAAGAGACCCTTCATAGACGAGGCCAAGAGGCTGCGGGCGCTGCACATGAAGGAGCACCCGGATTACAAGTACCGGCCCCGGCGCAAGACCAAGACCCTGCTGAAGAAGGACAAGTACTCCCTGGCCGGGGGGCTGCTGCACGCCGCCGGCGGGGGGCACATGGGGGTCGGGCTGAGCCCTGGCGGAGGAGCGGCAGGAGGTGGCGGGGCCGGCGGAGTGGTGGTGCAGCGCCTGGAGAGCCCGGGCTCCGGGGCGTCCTCAGGGGCCGGAGGATACGCACACATGAACGGCTGGGCCAATGGGGCTTACCCCGGCTCTGTGGCCGCCGCGGCAGCTGCCGCCATGATGCAAGAGGCGCAACTCGCTTATAGCCAACAGCAGCAGCACCCTGGCAGCGGGGGGCACCACCCGCACCACCCTCATCACCCGCACCACCACCCGCACCACCACCCGCACCACAACCCCCCTCCTCACCCGCCGCCGCCGCCCCCACAGCCCATGCACCGCTATGACATGAGTGCCCTGCAGTACAGCCTGCTGCCCGGGGCCCAGAGCTACATGGGCGCCTCTCCCTCCAGCTATGGGGCGCTGGGCTACTCCAGCCAGCAGCAGCACCAAGGCTCCCCGTCCTCCGCGGTGCCCTCCGGCTCCCTCAGCGCCCTGGGCTCCCTGGTGAAGTCGGAGCCCAGCGTCAGCCCCCCTGTGAGCGGAGGGGGCAGCCGGCCGCCCTGCCCGGGGGATCTGCGGGAGATGATCAGTATGTACTTACCCAGCGGGGGGGAGGCCGGAGACCCGGCGGCGGCGGCGGCGGCAGCGGCGGCGGCGGCGGCAGCAAACAGCAGACTGCACAGCTTACCCCAACACTACCAGGGGGCAGCCAGCACGGGGGTGAACGGCACGGTGCCCCTCACACACATCTGACAGGACAGAGACTGGGGCGGAGGGGCTCCCTGGCATCGCCCCCTGTAATCACTACCCACAGCCGGACTCTTCTTTCCTTTTGTACAGAAATGTTTTCATGTTTTGTTTATTGTAAATAATAATATTAATATTGAAGAGATGGAAATTGAAGGTAATAATGCGATTTCTGGCCAATGTGGAGCTCCCGTGCCGGGGCCGGTCCGGGGGTCCTGTACAGTATTTATCGCTTCCGTAGCGGACACTTGTCACTCCTTTCCGTTCTTTTTAGTTGGGCTCTCGTGTCTCTTCCGTTTCTTTGGTTCTTGTATGTGACGCTGATTATTTATGGTTCTGGAGTTCCTTCCTCTTCTTATTTCTTGTTTTCTTTATGATTTCTTGTACATTGCTGGTGACATCTTTTTTTAATTCTAGCCAGTGCGGATTCCTATTGTACATAGTTTATTAAACGTCTTCTCTGCTTTAAAAAAAAGAAAACTAAAGTCATCGGAAAGATGAGGGGAATTTTAAGCAAAATAAATTTTCAATTGAAAAAGATCCAGAAGTTTATTTATTTTATTGAATGTGTTTCCTCAGATTACTGGAAGTGGTCACTGGAATAATATTATTAATATTATTCCTCCTCAGGTTACTGGATGTGGTCACTGGAAATTATATCTATAATAATATTCCTCAGGTTACTGGATGTGGTCACTGGAAATTATATATACACACATATATGTATATAATATTATTCCTCAGGCTACTGGATGTGGTCACTGGGAGTGATATATATATATATATATATATATATATATATATATATATATATATATATATATATATATATATATATATATAAAAATAATATTATTCCTCAGGCTACTGGATGTGGTCACTGGGAGTGATATATAT